>NC_073744.1:114314029-114551529 GCF_029784135.1 Toxorhynchites rutilus septentrionalis
TCTCTCTCTCTCTTTCTGTCTCTCTCTCTTTCTCTCTCTCTCTCTCTCTCTCTCTCTCTCTCTTTCTCTTTCTCTTTCTCTCTCTCTTTCTCTCGTCTTCTCTTCTCTCTCTCTTCTCTCTCTCTCTCTTTCTCTCTCTCTCTCTTTCTCTCTCTCTCTCTTCTCTCTCTCTCTCTCTCTTTCTCTCTCTCTCTCTTTCTCTCTCTCTCTCTTTCTCTCTCTCTCTCTTTCTCTCTTTCTCTATCTCTCTCTCTCTTTCTCCTCTCTCTCTTTCTCTTTCTCTCTTTCTCTTTCTCTTTCTCTCTCTCTTTCTCTTTCTCTCTCTTTCTCTCT
This sequence comes from Toxorhynchites rutilus septentrionalis, assembly GCF_029784135.1. Classification (NCBI taxonomy): domain Eukaryota; kingdom Metazoa; phylum Arthropoda; class Insecta; order Diptera; family Culicidae; genus Toxorhynchites; species Toxorhynchites rutilus. Next base: position 114,314,363 of record NC_073744.1, read on the forward strand.
CTCTCTCTCTCATAGCGTGCAGTGTGTGTGCGCTATTTTGCACGCCTAATACTAGCTAATACTAATGCGCGGACCTTTATAGCATACTTGATAAAAATCTTAGTTCGTTGTTTTGAGTTCACGATGGGTAGAAAAAAACCCGTAAATTGATGGGGTACCTTCTTTTTTGCATCAGGAATCAAGTTTTCGTTACTCTTTATGTGGACATGCGTACGCTTGGATTGAAGCAGTTGAACAGTGTTTGCCAAACGATCCACTTATTGAAAATATCGCTTTCGCTCGTTCACACATGATCTTTCAGGAAACAATTCCCCCAGCGGTAGTCTATTGTTGTTATGGGCTGCAAATCACGACACAAAATAGAAACGAGACAACTCTGCATCTTTCGGTGCAGAAAGCTTATTTTCTTCTTTGCCTCTAACATATGCATACCGACCTATCCATGCATCATGAAACAGCAGGATCGTACGGACAACGCAAAGCGAAAGATTCATATTCAGCTAATGTAGCAGATTCTAATTTTTAAGTCTCAGAGAGTGCAAACTATATGATTATTTAGCTCGATAGAGGCTAAGGGAAGGGTAGTCAGATTATATTTTCCATTTTTAACGCCTCTATCCCTTGAAATGTGTATATTCATATAGACCGCATAGTTTTACTAGCAACACCGCTCCAATGATTCGCTGCTCTCCGCAAATGGTGACGTAATGATGACGTAATTTTTCTTGTATCATTTATTGCTTTGCACTTTTCTGTGCAGTGGGTTTCGCTATAGTAAAATGGGACGATATATGCGGTTCAAACTTGTAGGCAGGCTTCGAAAATGGTATGCGATGTTTGATACAGATCGGATATGCAATCAACAGTATTCGTTCCTCTCTCAGTTTAATCACTAAATTTTACACAAGTGATTACTGACATTCATACAAGTATCTGAATGATCCTCTCATATTTGGTTATATGTTCGTGAGAGTTTACTTGCATGACACATTCTGTATCATTAGATTTTAATCGAAATCCAAACACTGCAGTTGAATGAAGAGGCAGATTTGTATTCATTAGTCGAGTCAGTTAAAATAACTACTGACTGGACTAGTTCCCCAGTCATCATCGCTAGTCAGCGTAAATTTAGAAACCATAAAATTTCTAAAAATAACGATTTTAAAAACCACTTAATGAAAAAAATGATAAATATACCTTAAATATAACACCAAAAAAATCGTAGATAAATCTAAAGACATCTAAAGAACAAGGGATACCATAATAATGATGGAATTAAGAAATTGGCCAACGCCTTCGAAATCGAGTAGAGATTTCCACCAGCGTACGATTATGAGTTTGAGTCAATTTTCATACAGTAGCACACACATTCGCCATTTTTAGAGAAATAAAACCATTATTCTGAAAATAGATAGCAAACCTATTAACTCTCATATGACACTTTAATTTTATCTAAATAGAAATTTCCGAAAGCTTGTTTTCGACTTTCAAAAGAAGGGAAAAGAGATCTGCATGGTGGAGTACGATTACGGATTTGAGTCACTGTATATCGTTTTGAGCAATATTTTTTTTGGATCGTCGAACTTTGTCAACCGAGCAGCATTTACGGGAAGTTCTAGTTGATTGAGAGATGAAACATTTGATGATAGCCAGTCCGTATCACCATGTTGTCCGTTGGTTGTGCAATTTTAGCTATATTTGTGGCCATTCACCTCTGTCCTTCAACTCCGACCGGGTCAACCAGGACACGAACCAATAGTAAAGCTCTGGTATCCCATTTCGTATACCCCATTTGAAATAGCCTCTCGATTCAGTATTTAGCCATGGAGAGAGTATGTATGTAAAAGGAATTCACCGAAGAGATAAATGGTACTGCTAAGAAGTCGACAGCATCGAAAAAAGCTACCGTTTCTGGGAATAAGTACAGAGCATAGAAGACATCCGACGAGAAGAATCCGAAAAATGTCATCGCTGCTGGCAAATAATCTGTCGCAACATTCTGGTGCAAAAGTCAACATGCCAAAAACAAAAGTCAAATAAATCCTCAAAAATCACTGCACAGAAGCCGAAAACGCCGAAGCCACATGAATTAGCAGCGACTTCGATTAAAACAACCGTCGCCATACATCATGCACAACACGAGAGATTTTGTTGTGTTTTCAGTAAATCAAACCCAGTTCTTTCCAGAACTCCAAAAGAGTTTTTCAAATACATTCTTTTTGTAATTCGGTCAAGTGGGATTAACGCAAGATTACATCTTTCGTGAACTTTTTGGGGTACAATGAATCTTGAGAAAGACAATGCATTCCCGCTTTTGCACAAACGGTTCACTCAACAATTTTTCGAACGGGAAGTGGGTGTTGTGAGAAATGGCAATGGCAAAGCGAGCGCAACATAGTTTGTCTATTGGAAAAGGTACCCATATCACACACAAAGGGGAAAAACGATTCTTGACTCTTTTGGTTTTGTGGACGAGACTGATCGAATGCACGTCCGAATGCGTCCAGCTTGACTTTTAACTCAGAAACAATGAACAAATTCACGAAAATTGAATGAACGATTGGAAAAAGTCACAAATGATCCTAAAACACCCATAAAGTGTTAAGATGAAATGCCTTTTATAGTATTTTAAAAATACTCGTAGAGGTGGGTGTTGAACGCAATGCCTCACTGGTGGCTTAGGTTATTCATAAATGGGGCCGTCTGATTTATGTTGAAACCATATTTTTGATTGCCAGAGACCTGTAGTACCAAAAAGCAGTCGCCAAAAGTTCAATGTTTGAGCAAGAAGCAAAATCTTCCATAGTACTGAACGGATTGCGTATTATATGATGAAATCATTTTACTCCAGAGCAACCCACAGGTCATGTAGTCTAGCATTGTGGTTTTGCGTAGATCAAAAGTTAAAGAAATTGGGACATGAAGGATGTTCAGAGAGAGCAGCTTGGGAGACTCGCTTCAGACCTGAACACAGGGCCAGGATGACTTGGATATTGTAGGTTGTACTCAGAATACATCACGGCTCTATCAGAGTTGAATCTTGAAGCTAATAATAGTGCTGAGACGAATAACTGTTTAATTAGAGAATATCGATGATCCGCAAATAAAAATGAGCCTACCGATATTTCATGTATACCTATTCCGTAAGCAAATAAAAATGTGGTTATGTTATTTGCAAGCAATTCAGACAAGATGTTTAAAATGAGTCATTCGATTCGATCGTTGATGTTGATGTTAAGAACCGTTTTGACGTAGAACTACGTCTTTCATTTCTATACTGGGGTATAAGTTCAAAGTTTTGAAAACGAAAGCGTTACGCCGGAGAACGAGATTTCGAGCGTTAATAGCTCCAAAACAACTGAATGGAATGGTATGATATACACTTCATTCGAAAAATAACATGTCTACGCGTTCTATGCTTGTTACTTTTTGATCCAAAAACTTGTTTCAAAAGCCTTAAAATTGCTTTCAAAACAGGCTATTGAAATCACACCAATCGGTATAAAAGCGAGTGTCGTTCGAAAATCCACTCAGTTACCTCAGAGCCTGGGGAAATCGGCATTGCAAAATAGATACAAGCAGCGGATACTTTTGTACTCGTTTGCGCTTTTGCAAATCGGAATATATCCCTAACACGGATTTCAAAACCATGGAGCGTGGGAAATTGGCATTGCAAATGAGATGCAAGCTGCGAGTACTTGTGTACTCGCTTGCATTTCTGAAAACCGGAATGTGTTTTCCCAACAAAGATTCCGAAACCAATAAGTTGGGAAAATCGGCATTGCAGATCTTGGCAGTACTTTTATACTCCTATGCATTTTTACACTCCGAAATTCGTTTTGCTAACACAATCTACAAAAGAGGGTACAACTTCTCCGCACACCGTTTGATGATTAGACAAAATGTTGATAACTATTTGCTGTGAAAACCACTGCCATAATGCATGAATTTAGGTTAAAATTGGGATTTGTTTGCAATTGAATTCGTAAATTGTTTCATTCATTCACTAGTTTAATCAATAATTTAATCAATACATACAAAAGATAGCTCTGCAGCAGCGATATCGTACCCAATGAGGAACATCCGAGGTGCGATTTTCGCTAGTTGAAAAAAACACAAATGATTACTAAGCCAACGTCAACCTTGCGGTTATATCATAGGTATAACCCATCCATAGTTTTTTCAATCGGAATTCATTTGAACAATATGAAAATGTATTGTTTAGATGACACTGTAAGTATTGAGTAAACATTCTAACTTCGTAAATCATAGAACTGTTTCATCAGAGACCAATTCGAATGTATATAATGAAAGATTCATCCGCTAGTCAGAGAGATCAAAACATTGTTAAATATTCGGGTAAAATAGTAAAACAATTATTATTCTTATTTAAAACGGTATTTGAAAGACAAAAAAGTTTACCCCCAATCACACTATCAACAATCGATTCCTAGTTTAGAGAACAACTTAACCAACTTGACAAACTTCACACGGTGAGCCTCATATAACACACAACTGTTGAACTCCACATCCACATATGAAAATCAAACGATTGCGCAAACGTCGACGCCGCCGTCGAGGTAGCAAAGCGTAAATCGAAATGAAAACATCACCACATCTCCCGCGTCGAATGACGGCTTTTGTATACAAACAGACCCCACAGCACAAACGGGGCTGCTCTCTCGGGGTACCTGAGGCAGCAATCAGCAGTGGAGAATCCGCGCTCTGGTTTGACCGCTGGTGATAGTGTAGCAGCGCACGGCAGGCGGCAAACACATTGTCCTATTTTGACGAGTGTGGCACGAGTGTCGACGTAATTGTTATGTAAACTTTATTAAATAAAGTATGATATTTATTATCAGCTTTTCGGGGCAACGTGACCTTGGTTCGGTACAATATACAACACGTTATATCCATAAGCGTGTTTGCATATGTCTCCCGGGCGATGGCACACGAAGATAGTGCTCGCCTTAAGCATCTATGAATCTGCTGGTAGAGAGTTTCATTTCAAATGTATCCATGAAATTTTGATGGATGAGTAATGGTGGTTTGAGGGAACAATGCATGATTTCAATAGAAAAAAATGAAATGAGATTTTTAGTCGGAAGCATGTGTTAACAAAAAATACTTTAGCCAAGCCAACAGACAGGAGAGGAAACGTAAAAAATAGGGTGCAACCTACCATCTGCACATGTCGCCAAGTATTTTCCGTTTCTTGAGAAGTCCATATCAAACACCTGGCCGGTATGCCCTTTCAGCGTTGTATACAGCCAAGGGTGTTGGTAGTTAGAATCGGCTGTCCGTTGCTTCTTGACAGTTGTTGCTGAACCAGAGGAAACGTTTTTCTTGCTGCTTTTTGCCGCCATTCCGGCAGCACCGGTGGCAGCTGTTTCGTTCGCAACCACCCGGTGTCCATGCTTTTGCTTCTTCTCTTCGTTCTTTTCGTTTCGAATAAATGCGTCATCTGGAAAAGGAAAAGGAAAATAATGATCATACAATTAGTTTTATTTTATCTAATGATTCAACTGATGCACAATGAATCTATATAGTATAGATAGAAGAATCAAGAATCTATATAGTATAGATAGTAAATCATTTCAGTTTTCAACACAGCTGATTCGCAAACAACTCTCAAGTAGGCAAAACGACAAAACATAAACAACCGAATTCTGTGCGGATGACACTAAAAATACGACACGCCGGGCTTCGACAGAAACAAACAAAAACAAACGAATAGATACCAAAAACGCGCGCGTGTGGGGAAGCGCAACAGATGAGTCTTATTTACAAAATAGCTCCGCCGTTTGGGGCTAGAATATAAAATTAATGTTTGTATATAAAGTGAGAGCCGCCGGCCGATAAAACACGTTCGTTTGCGTCACATTCTCAAAAATGGTTTTTCAAATGGACTTGCTCTATCTCCCCGGTGGGGTTTTGTTTTGCTAATAATGAGTCAACAGAATTTCGATATTGACAGTGGCGAAATTCATGAAAGAGATTTTCGGCGAGAGTTGTTATTGTCTTCTATAAATAAAGGCAAATATTTATTCGGAGGGAAAGTGGAACAGCCCAAACAAATAAACAAATAAAAATAAGGAATAACCAGAGTAGAGAGAAGAAATCTGGCAGTCATTGAGTTTCGATTTTACGGCATTGTGGAGTCGCCTCAGTATTAGAAACAGTGTAGTGCGAAACTGCTGGACATTGGGATTTACATTGTTGAAATCGTTATATTGTATTGTTGTATTCGCAGAGATTTCACACAACTGTCTTCAACATCGACATTGAAAGTTCCGTTGTAAAACTTTATAAATATCCTCATTTTTACATGATTCGTGTAAATATAAATGAAGAGTTTTTGTGATTTTGTCGGTGAACGTGAAATTGCTTAGAGCAGGGTAACATATGATTCCTTTCTTTTGGCAATCATACCAGCAACAATCTTTGCGTTTGTTGTTACGGTTATCATGACATTGAGCATGTTATTTGGTCGTGCGAGGTGTATTTTGTAGCCAGATCGAATTTAGAAAACTCTCTTCGGGCCCGAGGGAAACAACCCATTGCGACAGGTGCGGGATGTATAGGCTCGATTTGATCAAATATATCTTTTCCTCAAAACTATCTATCTCCGTGTGTAAACATCAAAAAACCAAATCTCCTTTATGTCTCCTTCTCTCTATGTTAAAAATATGTTACCCTACTAACTTCGAGTCGTCAGCGTTTAATCGATTCCCCATCGTATTAACCGTAGAATAATCTAATTGTGAATATTCTTTAGAATTGAAAATAGATTTAGAATTTGGCTTTATCAAATTTATATAACTGAGCCTATAATAATAAACGATTTATCAAAAAAAACAAAGTTCTTCAACATAAAAGGAAGGATGTATTTTTCAAAGTACAGTAGAACCCCCATTATCCGCGGAATAGTCGGGCTAGCTCACCGCGAATAACGAAAATCGCGGATAACGCAATAAAGGACTAAAAATGAATTCCAAACACGAAAAAAAGAGATTTCATCATGAAAACTATGTTTCATCAATACAGAAATCATCAAACTATCAATCTAGAAGGTGGTGTACATAAGTAGTAAGATAATGTTAAAACCATGATCAAAACATAAGTGCATGAGCCTATCACTCATCGACAAATTCCGGAAAGGCCTATTGATTTATTATGGAACTCGCTGTCGCGCATAATCCGCACCGCGGATCATTCGCTCGCGGATAATCGAGGTCCCACTGTATTCAAAGTAGCATTCTTTTTCAGGTAAATGGAAACATGTTGTTTGATGTGTACACAACAACTAAAGTAATTCAAATTGATGAGCTAAGGTGGTGGTGGAACTAATAATCCTTACCAGTATCAAATCGCTGGGTGCAATTTTTTTGTCTTTATATAAGAGTCTTTCAGCCGTAGGCTGGTTCGTCTCTGGTTGGGTGCAAATGTTCTCAGAAATGGAAAATTAATTTTTATAGGGTAACTTAGCTTACTTATTAGTAACATAGCTTACTTATTAAGGATTGAAAATAGATTTAGAATTTAGCTTCATGAAATTTATATAACTGAGTTTATAATAATAAACGATTTATCAAAAAACAGAGCTCTTCATCATAAAAGGAAAGAAGTATTTCTGACTAGTGAGGAGCAAAGTGGTCTTGAAAGTTTATTTGATTCAATGAAAGGTTAGTATAATAAACACACACATCAGTATAAATGGATTTTATCAAGATTTTTGACAAAAAAAATTTTCGAAATGACACTAGATCTCGACGTTTCATGCAATTTTAATACATTTGACATCAACATTTTTTTTTCGAAAACCATGATTTCCTTCCCTTCCCCCTTGGGTGATTTTTCGATTTTCAAAAAACTCAAACTTTGACCGCTTTGTGCCACTCTCCCTTAAGTCCGAGAGCTGAAATTCGGCGTAGGGTGTTTTTTCGAGGTGACCATTTTCATTGGCACCATAATATACAGTCAACCCTCCTATAACGCGGTACTCTCAGAACGCGGTTCCCATATAACGCGCAGATGAAATTGTGACAACCCTCCTATAACGCGGTACTTTTTTTAGCGCGGTTTCCGTTCAACAACGCCCCATCAGCTTTTTTCGTTCAATATTTTCACTAGATATGTTTATATAAACATTCAACATAATCTCTTAGCCGTTTACGACATCGGTTTTAGTAAACTGATCAGACGTCCCGCGTTACGCGGGACAGTCCCGCATTTCAACGAAATGTCCCGCGTAAGATTCCGTCCCGCGGAACGTCCCGCATTTGGCACAAGAAACGAAAATGTCCCGCGATATCAATATATTTCAATATCACAATTTGATCATGTTGATTTTCTTAAATGAATAAACCTCAAAAAAACTTTTATTTGGCAGACTGTTCAAGAGCGCTTCTTATGCATTCAAAGATTAATACGTTGAGCTGGTTTCATCGCACCGACATTGGGCTTTTTGTTTAGAGAGTGTCAACTGGAAGCGACAGCAACAAAATTGGAAAATGATTTTTATGAAAGTCCCCTATTGATCCGCAGGGACCAACGTGAATCAGACGAAAAGTTCATCTTTGGTCCCCTAGCTCGGTCAGGGCTTAACGTTTTCAATAAGCCGGAAGAACTAGTGTATACTCGATAGGAAAAGGCAGAGTTGTTCGATGAAGTATCGTAAATGAAGCGCTGGGCGGTCTTACGGAAGTTGGCCGAAACCTGAACCATGGCCGATGAAAATATGTATATCGGCGTGTTATTTTACCTTTTCGTGGCTTTGGTGGTCGTCTGTCTCTCTATTTTGGCCTTTCGCCCAAAAGTTTTCTATCAGGCTAAGCTGGGAAATGTTGGGAAGGTTGGTGGTCTTCGCGACAATGTTTATCCCCAACCGATCCATCCTCCAGTGATCTTTTGGCATAATGGGCTGATCCCAGGTTCGGCATAAAGACCACATCACCTTCCCAACTCCGGCAAGCACTTCGTACAATATATCTCCCCGTGTACCATATGACTCGAAAGATCCGGAAAGAGCGGCTTGGGCATTCCCTTCACGTCTGTCAGAGAAGGACCTTCTTCGAGAACTTGATGTGAATGATATATTCAAGCAATTCAAGCATCAAGTACGTCTCGTCTTTCATTATGAGTACGAAAAGAAGTTTTTAACTTCTTTCGCCGGAAAAAAGTTTTTTAACAGAACCTCAAGCTACTCCTTCTGGGTGATTGCCTGCTGCTCAGATGTGGGGTGGAGCTTGCAGTATGGAAAAATCATCAAGTTGCTTGACAGTGCTGCTGCTGCTGCGAATCAACATCCTTGAAGACTTAATAAACGTAAGATTTAAAGAAAATTTGTTCCTATTAATTATCTTTCATCGCCATCAGAAATAAGTCTTTTTTTTAATGCATACGTTAACATTAAAATGAATTGGAATTTTCGAGCATTCCATTCGATAATTCGAAGAAAATTGTAGAATTTGAATCGTGCTTGCCAGGCGTAAATGCTCTGATTGAGCGAGTGATTTTCGGGCGTAAACAAAATCTAAACCACCGAAAAATCACAACTGAGTGCCGATACTCAGAAAAAAAAATACTGATCAGTTTAGAATCGCTAAACTATGGTTTATGTTCACATAACGTATATACATAACGTTTTGTTTTTTTGTGTCCCGCGTTAGACCTCTGACCATCTGGTCACTTTAGTTTTAGGCAAGTTTCGGCTTAGAGGTTATGATTCGCAAATCAAGATGTGCTGCAAAAGTAGCTGTCATTGCCAAACCTATCAAACAACTCGGTGAGCTCAACGCAGATCTATGGAAAAAGGTACGCCCGTTTGGTTACTTAGCAGGGTTAGAGGAGCGGTAGGACCAGCCTGAGGGCATCCGTATACTAGCACATAGGATTTGACAGCGTCAAACATGTCCGGGTCGCAAATGCAATTTGCGACCACTGTCACTCGCGAGAACTGCCAAACTCTCAAGCTGGTGTAAAACAAGGCACTTAACATACTACCAGGTGGGTCAAAACGTGAAGTGGTTTTCTGCAGCCATTTAAAAAATACACAAAAGTAAATTAAGACGATTGAGCACAATTTGTGGAATATACTGATACTTTATGAAATACTCATTGCTATATTCATTATATTCATTACGTTTTACGCTGCAAGCGTTTCATTTATTGTCTTTGCGTTGAAGGCACCATAATGATTTGCGCCATTTGGAAAACGAAATTAAGGACGAAATTAACACACTTCTAGAACAAAAAATAATGAATGAAAATTTACTTTTCTGTATTCAATATGTATTCTATGTAATAGAGTAATACGTTTCCTCGAAAATTGTGAAATAATATGAAACTGAAATTGTGTTTGATGCTGATTTTATATTATAATGGTGAGTTTTTGTGATTATTGTGTTGTAAAATATTTGGAAATATACAACCAAATGGCTAAGTAAGCGTCAGGACTACGTGTTTTAAGTAATCGAATAACTTAAAAATCTACATACTATTTATAAGATTTCAAAACTACCTTCTTTAAATTTTCACGAATTTAACGATTGTTTCGAGTTAAATATGACGTTTACGTTTACGTGCGTTTTAAGCCAGATGTAAAGAAGGTATTTTAGTGCGGTGATAGCTGTGTTCTTCGGCTGAAAAGTAAAGCTAAAAATTTGTTTCGTTTCGAGTGATGTCGTCACACAACTGATCCGGTTCGAATTTTCGATTGTCATTCTGTGAATGGTGCTGCATAGTATAAATTGTGGATTAGACAACCCCTTTTATTTCACTTAAATTCTTTCAATTTCTTAAGTTGGTTTACATTATAATATAATACTACATTTCAAGTGATCAACCTAGGGTTCTACGTTTTATATTATCATTCAGACCCTTGTGATCATCATGATCATTACATTTCACATAATTTTTTTTTTCAAAAAACAATTCTTTTATTAGTTAGCGAATGGGCGCACCTTGTTCCATAGATTTGCCTTGAGTTCGCCGAGTAATTTGATAGGTTTGGCAATGACAGCTAAATTTGTAGCACATCTTGACTCGCGGATCATATCCCCTTGCCCGGGGCTTGGGTAGGACCGTCAGAAAGCGGAAGGGGGTTTATCTGAAACAGAGATGCCAGGTTTGAAGACATGTCTTCATTTTGAAGATATTTGAAGACATGATAGCGTACAAGGGTTTTCGAGAGATATTATTTCTATGTGATTTTAACTATTGGTTAACTGTTGGTTACATACCGTTTCAATAAATAGTTTTATGGATAAGGTTTTAGTTACAACCAAAACTTCAAAGCTGAAATAAACAAATTGAGTTATCACAGTTCCGTTTTTGTGGAGAAACTGAGGCGATATTCACTCAATCAACAGTTCATCAAACCAGTTATCATTTCTAAACTTACACAATTTAGTTCGCAGTTGCGCAATATATTTTTTGTTAACATTTGTTGAAATAAACTTCAAAACCTCAAGGTAAGTTTAATGAAATGCGCTCTATAACAAAAACAATTAGAATAAACTATCAAACTAAATAATAAACTATCAAACTTTATTCCAAAGTAAGTAATAAATTTTATTTTCTTGCTATATGAATGGGAAGACTTTTAAAGACATTTTTTCGTACCATGACATTTGAAAAAATCACCTAGCATCCCTGATCTGAAGTATTAAAAAAAAGGATGATCACAAGAGTTTGAATGAATTCTGCACTCTCTCAATAATTTAAGTAGTATTCAGTTGCTACTAGTACTTCATTCGAAGATAAACGTTTTTCGTGTAGAAGAGATGACACGTTTGCAGCATGAACTGTTGTAGAGTTTACGAACCGTGCCCAAGCGCATTGTGTTTTGTTCACAAAAAATCAGTATACTTTAAATATGATTACAGAAAGAATGTGCAGATTGAGGATGCGAAGTCATTTTCTTAACTTCAGCATCATTAACGTCCGTAGTCCCCATCTAGGTAGGAATCTATTTTTATCAGAGAAAACGCCCGAATGTAGTTTTGAAACAACAACACATTTGAACATTCGAATGGAAAATTTTAGTTTAGTTTTTGTTCTATTTTTTTTAATTTCCTTTTATGATCTCTTATTGGTCCCCATACTACGCGATACGAATGATGTGATTTGTACTCATTCCGAGTTTCTTATAGCGCGGTTTCCATACAACACGGTAAATGGTTTCCATACAACGCGCTACGAATTAGCCTGGTTTGTAAGTTAAATTCGAGTATATAACATATAACACGGTACGCACTCACCGCGTTATAGCAGGGTTGACTGTACACCTATTCCAGGCAAAAGCGATATACGATTCTCAGATTTTCGTTAAAATTGGTAGTTTTGTTCCTAATTGCATTTTTTTTATTTTTTCATGGGTGTGATCCGAAAAATAATTTTTTTCCCTTCTATCCAAAAATTTCGGGTCTAATATTTTGCCATAAAGAACAAAACAACAAATTTTCACGAAAATCCGAGAACCATCATTTTATCGGTTTGGCATGGAATGGCTGTATATTCAATTTGTTTCCTCATTGATTCCATCATCTCCTTATATGATAAAAATGTTTATTTGCATATGTATCGAAGCGTGAGTCACTGTGTGCCCCGGAAAATTCAAGGTTATACTTTTCTACGAAACAACTCTTTTTTGTACTCTATTCTTTCTCTGTTCGATGTAAAAGAATACGGCTCTGACACAGCAAAAAGAGAATTGCTTCGAAAACATGATCAGATCAGCGCCGCCAGACAAATGCGTTGCAGTCATATTTTGAATTCCTGAATTGGCGGTCGATATGACTTTAACCACTCGGCCGCACGGGAACCCACAGTAGGGTAAAATTCGGTTCAAATATTAAAATGCTAAACATCCATTCTACACAGAGTGTGCATAGCCTCGTCATTCAATATATGTGCGCTACATACAACACATTAGCTGTTGCACCATCTGTGTGAACCAGATTGTTGTGATGCACGTCGTCAACGTCGTCGTCGTCGTCTGCATTTAATCGTCAACACAACTCCCATGAGCCGGTTCTCGGGGTTCGAAAGTGTGCCGAATATGGCATTGTTGCTGTTCAATTCTCACGACCGAATTTGGTTTTTGCTTTCGAGTGAACACTAATCCGGTAGCGAAAGCGGAGGGATGACTCAATTGACTGTCTCTCTCTCGCTCCCCATGTCTCGATGTTGCCCGGTAAGTTCCAATGACGCGTCGCGTTGGAACCGAAGAAAAAAGGTGAGACAACTACCGTGAATTCCAAAGTTATGGCTCTTTTATTCGTAATTTATAGTAGTCTGCTTCACGCTTCCTGGTTACAATAACCACACGTTGAAAGCTGTTAAGAGCAGGGTATATTATTTCTATTCAAGTGGTGATGAAAAGTCTCATCCACATTTTTTTCGATATTTTTACCTAGTAATTACATGGTTCGAATTATTTTCACCATTTTATGTTTCTCTTGTTATTCTTGTCGCGAGCGTATGCATACTTTCCTACGTATGCTTTGACCAACTTTCCGCAGCTGTGTGATTAACGAGCGCTTCCTTCTTCGCATACATAAACAAAATAAATCGCAAAATTTCGATTTTAACAAGCCCAGTACAACACACCCTACCTAGTAGGTAGTAGTTATACTTCGTATCACGACCCGTGTAAGGAGTCTGGCCGAGGTATACAAGGTGGGAAATCGTCGTCGATAAACCAGTTTCCAGCGGTTAACTGTAACCGCCGCCGCCGTCGCCGTTGCAGCAGTCATCGGATGCCGACAAAAGCCAATCTAAACATACAGGCCAGGGCTGAATCGTGTTTTTCGAAGCGCGCGCCTTCTGTGCGCCGTTACTTACCACCGCAAAGAAAGGCACAAAAGTGGTCGCGGAACATGGCAATGCGGAAGTACGGACACACATACACTCTCGCACCCAATCTTTACGTTATCAGAAGCGGGTACGTTATTAGTTTATGATAATGGATAGCGACGAATAAATGTTCCTCTGATCAGTTATGTTTTGTTCTGGGCTTCTTATCGCTTATCGCGGAAGAAATCATGCGGCTTACGGCACTAATAATCAAAAAACCGCAAGAGCGATAACTTACAGCTTACGGTAGCTATGAGCGGCGGAGTTTACAAGGCCAAAGTGCGTGTTTGTTTATTCAAATTATAAACTTACTTTCAAATTCTTTTCTTCAATTAACGATCGAAAAGACTACGTAACATCATGTTTTAGATGCTTTAGACACGCCCTAGATGATCTGAAACGACGATCGAAAATTTTGTCTCAGTTACACGAAACCACGAAATCCAGCGATCGAAGGAGTTAAAAAAATTGAAAACTCTCTTATGATACGTGTGACGTTAACCACTCGGATAAGAGAATCACAAAAGAAACTAAAATAATTGAACCGTGTGCATACCACTGGAGAGGTTCTTATTTTTCTCAAGTAGGATCTCTGCAAGTCTCGATAGCCCATAACGCCGCTTAATCTGAGGATACAAAAACTGAAATCATAAACTGTATTTGCTGTTCCGAAAGTCAGAACTTAAAATATGAAACAATTATCTCGTATCTGAAAGAATCTGAATATTCAATATAGAATGTTCGTTCAGAGTTATAAAAAAGATTTTTTTTAGAAAAATGAATTTCAATTTTTCAAATATTTTTGTTTTCAGTGTAATTTTTAAATATTTTTATGTATTTTTTATGAATGATTAAATTATTTCCTATATGTCATTCTCTGACTAAAATGTTGTAGGTCTTAAAGTTTTAAGATATTTTTTTCGAAAAAAGTTAAAAAAGCTTAGCATTTCAAAAAAATTCTGATTTAAAAACTGCAAAAACTACAGAATTTTTGTCAGGCAATTAAAATACGAAAATTTTTAAGCTTTTATTTAAAAAAATAGCAAACTTATTCTAAAAATATTGAGAAAACAAAAATTCGTTTTTCTCAAAAACATTTTTTTTAATTCTGAACGAAAATTATATGAATAGTCCATACAACTACCAACAAGTCTCCCATACATTGGAAGAAGAGCACTGTTTCTTTTGATATTTAAAAAAAAATATTATAATAAAATATAGGAAAAAATAAGTATTTTTCCATGAAAATTTAAACAATTCCCTGCATTTTATTTTTTGACAAAAATTTTGTAGGTATACAGGTTGGACTCGATTATATAGAGACTCGATTATATGTGATTCGATTATATACAATTTTGGACTCGATTATATACAGTATGAAAAAAATCTTTTTTTTACATTTCAAAAATGACATGTTTTAAGAAAAAATGTAAACTTTGAACGTTAAGGTGGAATTTAAGTGGATATTATATGTACAGTGGGGGGAACATCGTGATTTATGAAGGTTTTGCTTGAATTTTCACCAGGAATTGTTTATATCGATATTGCAGCGAAGTTAAGAAAGATAGAAGTTGGGTGTCAGAGAACAAACTGTAGAGTGGTTTGAGAACTTTAATTTGATTGATAGAAACAATTAAGTTCAATATGAATTTTTGGGATAAAACTAATAATCACAAATTTAAAATTACTAACTTTGAAATTTTCACTTGTAAAACAGTTATTCAAATCCGTTAATTAGATGTTCCACTACTATATCCTGTGCTAAATTCTCTCATCCTTCAAATGAAGGCAACAGAATTGACTTACGCAGCGTACTTTTTAGTGTAGAACCAGTTTAAGGCAACAGGGTCCGAAACAAAAAAAAAGTTCTAAAACTCTGTCATTGTTGAAGTTCGTACATATGCGTAGAGGGATTTTTTTCATCAAATATGATCATCTATCACCTTCTGAGAGATTCTAGAAAAAAAAATTATGTGAGAAAGGTGTTTTCTGACTTTAAGGGGATGATTCAAAAATTAAATTATTCTTTTATTTTCAATAAACGAAAAGTATATGCATAAAAAACGAATAAAAAAAAATTATATTTGACTCGATTATATACAGTGAAAAGAAACCGAAGACTGTATATACAGGTAAACTTCGATATAACGTACATTTCACTTTCAAAATTGTACGTTGTATCGAATTGCACGTTATATCGAAGCATAATAAAGTTCTCACAAACGTAGTCTATAATACATTATTGTGTTGCTGTTTTAGTCAAGTTAATGAATAACTTCAATCAGAAGACGAAGCCAGCCTTTCTCATGATGTTTCCCTTCGTACTGTTGATTAAAGCTTGATTCATTTAGAATCTGAATTAACAAAACCAGCTGTATTTCGAGATTGATTGAAGGTACAAAACTTGTTTTAGCATCACAATACAGATAATTCATTGTTTTATCAGAAAAAAAATTGAAAAAAAATTTTCCTTTACACTTTGAAAAGGTGTACGTTATATCGAGGTAAAATGCACGTTATATCGAAGTTTCCCTGTAATCGAGTCCGCACTGTAATAGTTTTTAAATTATTTTTTTTTATAAAAAATTGAGAATGAACTCACCGTCTCCAAAAAGTAGTTCCATTTTTTTTAGATTTCAACTCCTAAGACGAGTTGGCATGAAATTCGTCTATTTAAAATGTGTAGACAATTCCGACATTACAATCGTCTAAATTTGGTCCATAGTAATGAAATCTAGGTTAGGAATCAGACGCAGTCATTTGAAGTCCTGAGAGCCAGAATTTGTAGTATGGAAAGATTATTGGATTCTGTATCTTCAATTCGAGTAAGTAATCTGGATCTAAACACCTAATACAGAATCTGTATACGGTATTTCAATTCAGCAAGAGAATCGGTCTCTGAATCTAGATTAAAACAATAACTTTGAATTTGTCGTTCCAATCTGGAATCTATGCTCGTGGAATAGGATCTGAATGAAATCTAAAATATCGTTTTATCTTAAATTCAAATTTGAACCAAAGAACTGAAATTTGAATCTAAAATATTCAATAATGAAATAGAAATGAGAATCATATAGTTTAACTCAAAATATGGGACCCACCATTTGGGTTTGGTTTTAAAATGTGGAATTTTATACAAAATTTGAATCAGGAATAAGCATACCAAGAAGTCGAGAGACGAATTGTATATTTTCATCGGGAACCAGTATGAGGAGTAAACCGGGATATCGAAATACCGATTCAATATGAACTGAACGAAAGGCAGCAGCAATCACATGATAAATGCTGTTCGCCACGAACGAAAGTGAATTATTTTTCTCAGTAACCAACAACAAATGATCAATTTAAATCGAGCCTTGGATGAAAAACTACCAGAGTACCAGAAAAGGTAACATAAGTGATTATGTTCGACGATAATGCTGCATCACACACTAGAGATGGGCAAATCAGCTCATCATGGTGAGCGGCTCAGAGCCGTTCAGCTCATACAAGTGAGCTGTTCATTTGGAACAGCTCTTGAGCTCAGTTGAATTTTGCAGTTGTCCACACAATTGCATATGAAACGTAATCACCATGGGACATTGCATAGTTTCTTAATAGACGGAAAGCAAAAAATAAACGAATTTAATTTGTAATTGTATAAGAACTGATATGAATTCTAATAGTATAATATACAACAAATACTGAATGCTGAAATCCAACATAGAAGATGCTTAGGATATGCTGAACTTAAACAACAGAAAAACCAGCAGTAGCCAAATAAAATACCTCCAGGAATATTGGCCGAGACAACGTTTTTTGAAAAAACCATCGAGATTTTTTTTTGCATCCGAGGATATAAAAATAAATCCACTAATAGGTGTAACGAGAAATAATTATTCACGATCACAAAGGTAACAAAAGGACCAGTATCAATCATCAACATTTATGCCGGGTGGTTTTCTGAATTGTTTTGATTCAGCACGCGGAAATAAATGTATGTGTTTCCACAGTAATGTTTAAATAACAATGTAATATATAAAATTTATTTACAAGCATATAATAATATCTTTAAAACAAAATCCTTTTTTTCTATCTGGCATCTCTGTTAAAGCTAAAGTACGAAGAGGGATACACGAAAACAAACTGACGTCATGCCATGAAGCGCGGGAGACGAAAAATCCTTTCGCGTCTCGCAATTCACTCTCTGCAGCTTTTGCGCTCCACAGCTATGCAGCTCAACAGCTCAGCAGCTCAACAGCTCAACAGCTCAACAGCTCAACAGTTCAACAGCTCAGCAGCTCATCAGCTCAACAGCTCATCAGCTCAACAGCTCATCAGCTCAACAGCCCAACAGCTCAACAGCTCAACAGCTCAACAGCTCAACAGCTCATCAGCTCAACAGCTCAACAGCACATCAGCTCAACAGCTCAACAGCTCATCAGCTCAGCAGCTCATCAGTTCAACAGCTCATCAGCTCATCAGCTCAACAGCTCAACAGCTCATCAGCTCAACAGCTCAACAGCTCATCAGCTCAGCAGCTCATCAGCTCATCAGCTCATCAGCTCAACAGCTCAACAGCTCATCAGCTCAACAGCTCAACAGCTCATCAGCTCATCAGCTCAACAGCTCAACAGCTCATCAGCTCAACAGCTCAACAGCTCATCAGCTCAGCAGCTCATCAGCTCAACAGCTCATCAGCTCCAGCTCCGTAATGAGCTGATGAGCTGCGTTTTTTTGATTGCGAGCCGATCCGAATTCGCGCACTATGATGAAGCGATTCGAATGAACAGCTCATGAGCGTATGGCACATCTCTATCACACACTGCAAAACTAGTAAAGGAAACGGTAAAGTTATTTTATTGGGAAGTTCTTGTACATGCGGCTTACTCACCAGACTTGATTCCACCTCGATGGGACACCCGCTTGCTGAGCAACGTTTCAATTCTTACGAAAATGTGGGAAAATGGTTTGATGAATGATGCTTCTAAAGAGGAACAGTTCTTTCGGCGTGACATTCACAAATTTGAAAAAGGAGATCGTGAAGAAGTGCCGAAGAAGCCGTACACAGGACGAAGAAGAGCAATTAGAAGCCAAGACTATCGACGCTCCGGCAATTTTTGGCAACCGTTCGAACAACTCGCGAAACCGAGAGCATATGTTTGGAGTCTCAAAATTTCACAGAAGGAATGAGCCACGAAGTGCCGAAACTTACGCAAACGCATCCATCAACCCACACATTCAGAAAATCGTCAGTCACGGGAGGGTTGTGTCCGAAACGCGACCTCATAGTTGACGTAGAATGATCGATGAAAAAGTCTCGTTAATCCACCAGGAAATAATTGAGCAATAATTGTAAGTACATTAGCCGTCACTTGTGTCGTCAATTTCGACCAATCAGAACTGTATATTTCCGTTAGGATAGGGGTTGAACTTTTTCAATTGTTCGATAGTGAGCATTTGAAATTGGACTTTCGCGTTTCAATTTGCACCCTCAATATGTTCCCGAAAAGCGTAATCCTACATTAAAAGATTAACTGCATTTTTAGCAACCAAGGTCTCTTGATGGTCATAGACCAAAAGATTCCTTTAACTTTCTGTTCCTTGTCCTGGGCAAGCAATATACGTGGTAATGTTGTGCTTCGAGAATTCAGAAATAACTTTTTTGGATTGTGTAGAACATTATTGATCGTTTCATAAAATGATTGTTCAACAAGTCTTACCCGGAGTAATTTCCACGCTATGGCATTGAATTAGGAATCTCTCCGCAAACTACAATGCCGATTGAGTAATAAGTGATTGCCACTCCGAAAAGGTTAGCCGCTTTTATTTCTTCGTAAGTGTTCAATGATTCATTCGTGAGAAAATTTCCTGTTTGAGGGAATCATTCATTACAGGAACGCGAAACGTGCCAACTCAATGTACAAGTTCTTTAGAAGAAAAACACGTGTTATCAATCTACGTTGGTCCCCACCACATTCCAATATCTTTTCTCATTGCTTGCTGCTGCCAACAACGACAACGATTCATCTGCGAATGACTAATAATATCATGGTCATGTTGGTCATCACGGTTTTCATTTTAATGAGACATGATGAACCGACAGATGTAGCGGTTTCACCGAAGGGTTTGATGCACCGTTTCCTCACACAGTTGGCCAACAGTACGGTTTCGCTAGCAGTTGGTGTTATTGTTTTCAAACTACTGCAATTATCATGGAATACCTACGGCACCATTTGCTTTTATATCACCGATTTCATTCTTCATTCCCTGCAGCTATCGGAGAATGCTCCGGAAACGCCAGCGATATCGAACCGTACAGTGTATGTCATCGATCAAAATCGCCACGGTGAGTTAATGATTATTATCTATATTATAAATCCATTCATAATAAGGAATTTTTCCCTTGCGAACTCCACAGAAACAGTCGGAACACGTGCTAGAGAACACACAGCATCAGCAAGCATCTCGCGCGTAAATATTAAGAGCAATGTCGTCTCACATACACACTGATGAATCACCTCACATTACCGTTGAATTATGTTTTAAGGTCATAACGAGACAGAGAGAGCAGCAGCAGATGAATGGAGAAGAAAAGAAAGATGACGCGAATGAGACGGAGAAGAGAGGCGAGCCCTCAACAACCTTGATCAGTTTCCTGGAATCTCACGGTACAACATTCCACCAAGCGCACATGTGGTCATCTACATAAGCTCATCCCCAATTCTCTTTGTGTCGTCGTTTCGCAGTGTTAGCACAGGAACCGGGGCTTCGTGCGAAGATGCAATCGAATAAAGAAACCACCGTTTTTTATGTTCTTCCGTTTCAAGCCACATTATTGGCGCGAAAACTCACGTGTTGTGTGCCCAGACGCCGCCGAGTATTGGTGGGAGACACGGAACAGACGCTAAAATTCCGTTGCAACAAAGAGAAACGCTGATTTTGGCTTCAGTATGGTATACCCGCGCGAAGGGTTATTGACAGAAGCCGGTCAATTAGCTACGAAAATATGATCATCATCGAGAATCACCGAATAACTCGCACACGTAAGTTTTGAGATCACATTTTCTGTGAGCTTGGGGTGAACAACATTTGCACGTCATTATTACTAACTACTACCGCTAATCCGAGGGGTTCCGCCGAGCGTTCGAGATGACGCAATTGACTAGTATTATGATGTGATTTGTTTCAATGAATATCACAACACATACGATGATTTCAGTTGTTTCTTTGTGTATACAGATGTTAGAGACTAATGTAACCGATGTTTTCAAAATCTTACATTTTTCAACGGGTATTAAGCATCCGTTGCACATTGTGAAACAAATTCATGCATCACACTTGCGCAACTCTATAGATAATAGACACACGAGTTACGAGATGCTAGGAATCTCATTCGACATGGTCGAAGTGATCTAATTCTTTGGTTCTATTTTAACGAACACCTTTTTGGCACACGGTGGCTCTATTTCCGTGAGGCTAGTCACCAACACAACCGAGGCGCAGTGCACTAATTGCGGATAGACGATCAATCTTGGCTTATACGCACACGCCATCATCATTGTGCATTGACGGACAAGGTCTGAGATCGCGTCGGCGTAGTTCAAGATATCGCGCATATGCGAGCAGACAGGTGGCAGTGCTGCAATTACTCGGCTAAACACAGCCGGCGTTCGCCAATACAATGTGTGTGGAATCAAATCACCGCTAATCAATAACTAATACTAATAATATAACATACACAACACACATGTTTGATTCGGCTTTTTTTTAATCGACGAGAAATCGGGAAACGGTTAAAACATATTTTCCGCGATACCAAAAAGCCTATTCTATCTATCTCCGATGTAGCGCCGTAGCCGAGTGTATAGGTATTCATCATTTCCATATTGCTACCAGTTTCCGGTTCAATGCACGAAAGAGGACAAGCAATCAATACACAATGGATTCTCCGCGGCTCTGCCGAGGGTGATCGATTCTTTTTTATTTATGGGAAGAGGAAACGCGTTCGATGGGCTTCTGCTGGGACGGATGATTCTTCCATGCCGGAATTTATTCCATCAACGGAGGCGATTTTTCAAGTACATAAGAACTCGAGAAAACAAAGGGTTAGTTGTTATAGCCATGAAAATCATGTAGGTGGTATTTGTAAACCATATCGGGCGGAAATATGTTGCTAACGCGCTCGAGGTGAAAGAAAGTTATTACTAGACACGTGTTACTAGTCAGACTACAAGCAGTTGTGTGTTGCGTTTGCGAGATCGACGGCGGTACATTCATAGGAAGTGGCTATAGCGTGTTGAACATCAGACTAGTAGTAGTGCGAAATAAGGCGCGTCAGACAAGTTATATGATACAGATGTTTGATTTATGAGTAAGTTTATCCAATTGATGGATGGTCGATATTATGTTCTTAAAAGCACATGGCAAATAATGGATACAGTATTTTATTCGTGGGTAATTACGCAGAAGAATAGTTTTGGATCCTTAGAGTTTTCAGTCATGTTATTTGGCGTCGGATTTACGCCCAAGTATTATAAATGAAACAATGACAGTGCTGTTCTAGACAACAGCCATGGTTTGAACTCTACATCGAATTCTAAGTGGTTTCTTCCGACTTCAATGTAGTTTTTACATCGATTTAGTAGCGATTCAAATTCAAACTAATGTTGAGCAATGGTGTTCGACGCTTTGTCGGGGCTGTTCAAATAACCCCAATGTTGTCGAAAACATTTCTTTTCAATTTTATTTTTAATTATGGGAAAGGAGAACCGTCAATACGATGAATGATTGAGGCCACAGACGTGATTTGGATACAAAATTTGACGCACGATCAGTGGCTTGTGACTTGATGCACTATCATTCAGAAGAGTCCAACTTTCTGATATGTGATACTCATACTATTAATTGCTTCAGAAATCTGAGCTGATATTCTACAGTATGCGTTAACATCTAAACATCTTTTGGATACTAGTTTGATATACAGTCAACTCTCCCTAACTCGATGTTCTGTATCTCGATATTTTCCCTAACTCGATGGATTTCATGGCACCTTCGATTTTACAAGCATTCTTCTCTCCATAACACAATACCTCCCTAACTCGATCATTTTTCCATGGATTTTCACCTCCCTAACTCGATTGATTTTCGCGTACATGTTTTTGTGCGTTATTACCTCAGATTTAAATTGCCCTTGAAAGTGAAGACGGAGTGTTCGTGTCATCAAACAATTTCTTTTCAAGTATGGAAAACCACGAGAAACCTTTCAAGCGAACAATCAAAACGCGCCATTGCGCAAGGTTTGAGCATCATCAAGCAGGTCGAAAAATATGGACGGAAGGGGTCTGAAGCTGCAAATAATTTCAGTATTGCACAAAGTGCGGTATCAACACTACTCTAACTAAAGTAAAAATGGAATCGGAATGGAAAATTGTATCTAGACCAAAAGCATATAAGGTTGGTCAGAATCGAGAAGCTGGAGCGGTCAATGAATTTTTGTCTTGTCAAGCTAGACAGAATAATTTACCCCTCTTCTATTCTTCGGGATATGGCTTGAGAATTTGTCCAGAAACTGGGAATTCCTAACTTCAAAGCACAACCAACATGGACGGGAGTGATATTCCGCTGGCATAATTAATGCGTCGTGAGCTTGCTGATGTCGACGGTACAATACCGTTCGATTGCTCAATGTCTTTTAATAATTAGTGCAAAAAGGACCAAAACGTGATTTGCTGTGATCTGATGCCAGATACCGATATACTGGAAAGTGTTGAAAAACCTGAGAAAAACGCTGAAGATAGTAGTTCTATTGAGATGTTAATTCGAACGTTTAATCAAACCTGAAGAATATGTCCGGAATATTGACATCAACTGAAAATGTTCCTGTGAAACTATTCGAACATTTCTTTGTGATTGAACAGTTCCTGCGTGATCGTTACAATTCAGTTTGAGTAACATACTTAATCAATATTTTCTTTAGTTTTTTTTTATAATTCAAATATGAATAATTTCAGGAAAAAAATAACCTTTCAGCATTAAGGTGAAATTTAAGTGGCTTTTATAAGTACAGTGGGTTAAAAATCGCGATTTTTGAAGATTTTGATTGAATCTTCATCAGGAATTGTTTATATCGATATTGCAGCGAAATTAAGAGAGATAGAAGTTGGGCGTCAAAGAACAAATTGTAGAGAGGTTAGAGAGCTTTAATTTAATTGATAGAAACAATCAAGTTTAGTATGAATTATTAGGATAAAATTAATAATTACAAATAAAAAAAAACTTTTAAATTTTCCACTTCAAAAATGTTTAATCCACTAATTTAGATGTTCCACTACTATATCCTGTACTAAATTTTCTCATCTTTCAAATGAAAGCAACAAAATCGGATTACGTAGCATACTTTTCAATGTAGAGTCAGTTTGAGCCAACAGAATCCGAAACAAAGAAAAAGTTCTATAAGTATGTCATCGTTGAAATTCTAACATATGCGTAGAAGGATTTTTTTCGTGAAATATAACCGTCTATCACCTCCTGAAAGATTCTGGAAAAAATATTTTTTTTATATGAGAAAGGTGTTTTTTCACTTTAAGCGAATGAATCAAAAATTCAAATTCATACCATAATTGGGACACTTACCCTAATATATGACAATTTGAGACATAAAAAAAATTAGGAAAAAATGTTCTGTATCTCGATACCTCCCTAACTAGATGGTCCCTTTGGATATCGAGTTAAGGAGAGTTGACTGTATAAAAGATCCATTGTAATGCTATAGCCTTTCCCGAAATTTGTCAGTGTATGACCCTTGCTCTTTTGTTTTGGTCATGGCTTTCACATCTGATCACGTGCTTACAGAAGAATAATTCAATGACATATGAACAGAGTGTCGATTAAAAATTCGAAATGAAATTTTCTGATATTCCCTGATTTTCCAAAAAAAAAATAGACGTAAACAACTCGAAAATATTGCAAATGCTTCGGAAATTCAATAAGCTAGAACAGGAAAATTTATAAACGTTTGCCGATTATCTTGCAATTAATGAAATTTTGCGGTTTTAGCTTGAGTTCAATTACGACTGAAAGAAGACGTAAAAGATGAGCAATATAATTTATTATTATAGATCAAAATTATAATGTAGAGTACAGTGACCGAAGCAAAGAAAACTCCTTCTTCTTCATCGTTTCCTTTTTCTTTTTCTTCTTAAATGGCACTCATTCCTCCCAAGCTATTCTTGATTTCTGCTCATAGATTAGATAAATAAAACTCCAAAGCATATCGTTGATTTCGACCTCCATGAAAACATCGTTGATTATTGTTTGTTTTGAAAATGCATCAAAGTAACCAAGTTTACAGAATTCAGTATAACACGCTTCATGTTTTCAACCGAAAATAAACAAGAACAAATTGAAACAAATATTTAGTAGTAAATATGGCCTCCTTTGACCTCACTTAGGTTTCGGGGGTGATGTGGATACCAATGTCCTGGAAAAAAGGTAATGAAGATGGTCAAGTTTCGAGCGACATAGCATGCGCTGCCATAACTATTTCGCAAATAGTGACGTCAGTCGTTGTGTTTGTCTTTTATTGCCCACCGCATCCATGTAAAAATGCTATTTTCAGGAAGTAATTTATCAATTAAAAATGAACATTTTTGTAGAGCTTCCGCTGAATATCAAGCTAATGTGATAGCGTGGAGTGAATATTTGTGAAATCACGACGAAAAAGACGGATACGAGTGATATTTCCATGTGCCGTTTTCACTCCCCCAAGTTCATAGAAACAAATGAAGTTTCATTATTTTACCGTTTATTTTACCGTTATGAGGTTGATGTTTCAAAGGCTCTCAGTGTCGGTGTGTATGCTGTGAGATAATAATCACCAATTAATTAAAATTTCCCCGAAAATGTTACTGCTTTCGAGAACTAAGCATACGACTGCTCTCTGGACCTTTTTACCACATGAATAATCAAAATAAGCCACAATATAATTGACATCTGTTAAAAAACAACCAGTTGAATGATTTCATGAGAATTTTGGCACAAATTATCATGCAATCGTGAGTACTTTCAACATTGTTTTGTTTCTTCCATGTACATTCCATATTGAATGCAAATAATGACGACACGATATTTTGCTTGCCAATGCAGATACACTTCGCCTACTGATTCACCTTTATGTGTATTTTTTACACCGTATATTTTGGATCGTTCTCCTATTGGAAGATGTAACTATCATCCAGCCCCATTTTCAGCATCGACTCTTCCAGGTTTTCGCAAAGAATGTCAATATACCCTTCTGCCGTCATAATCCCATTGATTTGAGCCAAAGTTCCCACGCCAAATCTCAACGTTGGCATTTACATGCGAGACAGCAGACCATTTTTGTGTTGGGAAAAACCTCCGCAACTTTATCACCCGATAGCAGCCCTCACCAAAAAACGGTCCAGTGGTTCATTTTTCTACGAAAAGTAGGCAAATTTATTGCTTTTGTTGCTAGCAACTAATTTCGAATATTATTTCAATGACAAGTCTGTTGGACTCTACCAAGACGTCAAAATTCCATATATTCAAATTTCGAATCATTTTCATCCGAATCAATGACGACAGGGGCTGCGGCGATCAGAAGCCTTCTACTTTCGCGCTTCTGAGGACTAACTCCACTCATAGGAAAAACAACAACATCGCAATAATTGAAATTCAAATTGACTTATATACAGTAATAATCAGGAATTCGATGTTTCACCTGATTGGTAATAAAATCCCCTGATATACCCTGATATTCCCTGATTTTCAAGGTTTTTCCGGGTAGTCGACACTCTCATTAAAACCCGTTAGCACTCGTGCAGCGCTAAAAAGAGTTAAATTTATCAAAGTCTGTTATTTTCGACATATAAATAAATTAGCTGGCGAGATTTGTTTATTTTTGTAAATTGTATTTGTATATTGTTTGCGTAATTTTGCCGAAATCGTCAGAGTAATCAGGCCATATTCAGGGTGAGAGAATCCTGGAGGTTCATCGCTGCTGCAACGCTTGAAAATCTCGTTAATTTCATGTCGAACAGAAGTTTTGAAAATATTCGCGAGAACGGAAAGCAATTTAAATATTAACTTTTTTTCCTTAAAATGTTAACTATATCATTGTTTTCATCTTTGAAAACTAAAAAGCTTTTAAATGACTTTTCTCTCTCAAAACCTATTTTCATTTCTTATTGAGCCAAATAGGAACTTAGAATTGTAGCAATACTGTAATAAACTATGATTTATATATTTATATATGGATATATGCTTAGGGGCTGTCCACATACCACGTGGACAGAAAAAGCACGATTTTAGACTCCTCTTCCCCCTCTGTGGACAAGCGTGGACATTTCGAACCCCTCCCCTATTGTCCACGTGAACCTTGTTTTATTAGAATAATTAAGGAAATTACTGAATTGCGCCTGAATCAAATTTTAATTCCATTCAAGCTTATTTTATTTAAAATTTTACTAGCTGTATCTTGCTACTACGGCATATTGAGGTTGTATGGTAGAGAAATAAGTAGCAAAACAGAGCATATGTTTATAATTTTGAAATACACTAAAGTCGGTTTCTGCGCGCTTATTGTTTTACGCGCCTTTTTAAGCGGATTTCGGAATTCACGCGTTTTTTTTACACTGCGCTTATCGACCGCGTAAAAAGTGACTCCAGTGTAAACAGATTTTATGTGCTCAATGATGTGACTTTTCATGAGGTAAGTTTATGTTGTATCACTGATTAGTAGCTGAGAAATAAAAAGAGAAACAGATATCATGATTGTGGCATGCAAAAAAAACAGTTAATCAATTATCAGAATATGGGTTTCATTTTAAACTAATAATTCACTGTTTATTAGATTTTTGAACGGATTTTGAAGTTTACGCAATTTGTTTTTACGTGGATTTTGGAATTTACGCGACTTGTTTTACGCGGATTCTGAGATTTGCGCGGTTTTTACGCTTTTCTATTATATACAGTTGACTAGGTGGGGATTGTGATTGCAAACGCCTATCGAGTAAAAATCAACGGATTTAAAATCTCTATAAAATACAATTTTAGTTCACGATTTTTAAAATTAAAAAAGTGTTGCCATCACTTAGAAAACATATCTAATACAAAAAAGTTAATTTACGTTTACAATTTTTTTTTTGAGAAGTGTGCTTACTCATCTTGAAATCTCAAAGCTTCCTGAGATGTTGGCAGTAGCAAAAACAATCCTTGAAGTGTGTTGTATATTTTGTCATAATATGAGCTCCACCGGTGTCGAACTTTTCGAGCTCAAAGCTTCGGAAACGAGAGCATGACACTTGGAGTGCAAGATTTTGAGCGTTAATACCTCTTTGCCGGTTGAACGGAGTGATATGATAATAATTTCATTCGAAAGACAAAATAATTATTAATTATTGACCCGAAAACTTATTTTAACAACTTAAAATTTGCTTTGAAAACAGGCTATTGATATCACACAAATCTGTTTATAAACAAATGCTCGTTCGATCACTGGAATCTGTGTTTCCCTAACACATATTTTTAAACTAACGAGCCTGGAGAAATCGGCATTGCAAATATATGTAAGGTGCGGGTACTTTTGTTCCGGCTTACATCTTTGCACTCCGGAATTGCAAACGGATCCCTTCATGTCTTCAGCAATAACTTACATGTCAAAATCAAAAATAAAAACTGAGTACCTGAAGTACAACAAATCAAGCAAATTTGCGGTTCGAGAAAAATGTAAAATACATCAGTGAGCCATTCTTCCGTTCACATATTTTGGAGTTTTTGTGGAGGCGATCTGGCGTAGTGGTAACATTCATGCCCATGCTAAAGGTCACGAGTTGAATTCTCACTCCCAACAATCTTCCAAAAATGGAAGTGACGAACCAGCCAAAAGTGTTAAAAATCACTATAATACAAAAAAAAAACTTTGGAATTCCACGATAAATGAATGAAATGAACAAGACCATACATGCCAACATGCCATCATGCCATACGTCAGACTCGCAACAAAGAACGTAATCTACCACAATGTATGAATTGACCTAAATTGGAATTTGTTCGTTATTGAATTCGGAAATTGTTTCATTCAATCACTGGTTTAATCAAATAATTTAATCAGTACACTCAACATGATGAACTAAGCCAACGGTAGTCCTACGTCAACCTTGCGGTTATATTTTAGGTCTAATCCATCCATAGTTTTTTACGAATAAAAAAGAATTTCACGAAAATAAAAGATTAAATAGAAGGCATGAACTGATACCTTTAGATCTATACTTGAAAAAGAATTAGGGAGTAAATTGAATAGAAAACATTGAAAATTTTATGTGATTTCGAAACGCTGTAGCTTCGATAAAATGATGACAAGAAGATAAATAATACAGCATTTTCAAGCTACAAATTTCTTGTATATACATGTTTCTAGTTTAAATGGGTGTTTCGTTTTTGATAATAAAAAACATTGCAAGAGAGAATAAAGCGTTTTGGTTTGTTTTCAAAACTTTTCTAGACTTTAAAAATATATTCCCAATGACAGTCAAATTAATCTGATTAATACGCTTCCATCTGATTTATGGAAAGCACCAGTACAATCTTTTACTACAGAGATATTCTCTATCAAATGAAAAATTATCCTTAAAGTTTGAAATAAGAATATCTAATGAAATAATGATCGCACAGCAAATGGATGGTAAAAACTACTCACTGCTCATTGCAAACTTGAAAATGTTCTATAAAGGTCCTATTATTGCTTTGACGAATGCATTACTTTATAACAAAAATCAATCAAAATTTTCGATGTCGCATTTTGTTCCTCGATTTTTTTGTCGAGTGTAGTTATTTTTCCACTCGGAAAGATGATCGATCACAGGAAAAGCGGTACATTTTCACTTTCCGATCCACTTTCGTTCGTTAGCGCAATACGAAACCTTTTCCGCTATAGTTCGGAGAATTAACAACGTAGTATTTATTTTTGGAATCCTTATCGATCATTTGGCATTAAGTGTCTAGATGACTTCCATTGTGTTCGCGGGAAAAATTACAGCAAACAACTCACCACTTCCTGATTTTTCACTAACCTTGCTCGAAAAGTAATTTGTATTGCTCTTTATTTTCATCAAAATTCTATTTATTATGCTTTGATTTTCCTCCGCTTAAATCCTTATCCAAATATTACTTATGCAATTCGAATGGTTTACCAGAGAACAATTTAACGCCGAATGAATCAGCCGCTACCCCGATCCTCCCTTTTTTTTATTTATTGATTTAAAAAAACATAGGTATGAAACCCCATTGAAACAAGTTTTTAAGAAATCAAACAATTTTATATAAAAAGAAATAAAGAATTAATTAAACTATTTCACAAATTCAACGAAATATCGAAAGCTTTTACTGCATTTCTACGCGTAGTTGTCCCATGGTTTGACGATTTTCACTTTTCTTCATTAAACGTTGTCTTTATGCATAATCTTACGGAAAAACACAAAAAAACATATAGTTTGTTCCCAGCTTTTAAAAAACAACATCAAGCTCAACTGTCCCATGTTGATATTCTATTCATAACTGTCTCACCATGTATTTTTTGTAGATCCACTTCGAATAAATCGGTTCAAGTACAAGAGTTTCATGTCACACTTACAGCAGGGCTAATGCACTCATTTCTGGTTTGGAAGAACGAACTAATTCTCAAACAAATAAAAACACGTGTACACCTTGTTAGCGAATGTCTAATAACAATGAGATTTATATTCTGCGAAGGTGTTGCAGATCACTCATTTCTTCATAAAACGATGTTTCTATGCATAATCTTCGGAAAAACTTCGGAAAATCGGAAAAACACAAAAAAATATTGTATATCAAAAAACAACATCAAGTTCAATTGTCCCATGTTGATATTCTAGGTATAACAGTCCCACCATGAATTTTTAAACCCGTAATCAAGCATGATTGATTCAGTGAGGGAATCTCATCACATTTTTTTAAACAATAGTATAGTGCTTATAAAAAACCCGGTGTATTACTAAATTGAAATGCCTAAAGCTTTTGGTAGACAAATATGCGAGAAAACTTTGATTGCGTTTTTCTCAGTTGCTGATTTTGGAACATGGGACAACTATGCGTAGAACGGCAGTTTATATCTCGTAACTTTATTCGAAATATATACAGCATGTTAGGTAGTTGATCCGAAATATTTCAGTAGGTGATAGAGGATCATAATCGAAAAAAATTATTGAAAGATGAAAAGTGTAATGTCAATAAAGAAATTGTAAAAATTGTAGAGTGGTTGAAGAGCTTCAAATTGGTTGATAGAAACAATCAAATTTATCATGCATTTTTGGGAGAAAATCAATAAAAACTCATAAAATTATTTTTTTACTTCCAAAAGGTAATTCGTTCAATTAATTCAAATGTTTTTCAACTGCATTATATGCGAAATTTTCTTATGTTTTATATGAAAGCAACCTAATCATTCTAAGTAGCGAACTTTCTAAATGAGAGTCAGTGCGAGGCATAATATTGAGCTATCATCTCCCGAAATATTCCATATCAGTTTCCTAGTTCCATGTATATTTTTATTTTTTGTATGTATACAGGGTAACTTCGATATAACGTACATTTCGCTTTCAAAATTGTACGTTGTATCGAATTGTACGTTATATCGAAGCATAATAAAGAACTCAGAAACATTGCTTATATTACTTTATTGTGTTGCTGTTTGGGTATGGTTAATGAATAAATTCAACTAGAAGACGAAGCCAGCCTTTCTCATGATGTTCCCTTCGTACTGTTGATTAAAGCTTGATTCATTTAGAATCTGGAATTACAAAACCAGTTTGATAATGTGTACGTTATATCGAGGGTACGTTATATCGAAGTTCCCCTGTATTATCATATTTTTATTTTTATGTATATTTCTTTCTTCGTATTCACGTGGAAATAGTCTGTACCCCCTCACCCTCTTCGTGGATAAGCGTAGACATTTTGATTTTTTTTAAATTTATCATATTTGTCAAGCATCATGTTTTAGTCAGACCACACGGATTTCTATTTACGATTTTTTGATAAAAATGTTGATTATTGACATTGAAACGAATCTTTGAAGAAAAGATAGTATGCCATTTGATACATATGCACCATTGACTCGATATTTGCCACGATTTTATATGTTTCGGAGATGAGTTGCGCTACGATTTCGAAGGTTTTGTTTCGGCCAACTTAAAGCCAAACGTAAAAAAAACACGAACGATAAATACTACCACCGAATGCTGGTTCGGTTACATCACAGCACACAAATGTCGTCTGATAGGCTGTTTTTAGAAACTTACTCTTTTTTCGCATCCGAATCCGAACGAACAGAACGTAGCCAAACACGGCCGCAATGGCCACAGCCGCCATCAGTACCAATTCCTGGCTGGTCATTGTTGCTAATAGTTGTTGAAATCTTCACAAGACAGAGCCCGGATCACAATCGAACCATGCCCAAAGTGAGGAACGAAAAAAAAAACAAACACTTTTTCGCCAGCCACTTGAAAATAAACTTTCACCCCGCACTTGCTTGTGACGACTATGTTGTTGTGTGCATTCGTAATTTATTCGCTTTGACTTTTCTATCGACACTACTTTTGCTTCGTTTGGTTGGGAAGAGCTTACTGATTATATCATCACTCGTTTTTTTTTTCGGCATATCCGTGAGAAAAACTATTGAAGCAATGATATTCGTTCACTCGCTGCTAATCCACAATAGGTGACGAAAAACTTCGTATTTTGTCGCCTTCCGTCGAAATTTCACTTTCTTCTGCGGGGCGGTTTTGCGTTCCGCAAAAATTCTCCACACGGCGCGCGTTGTATCCCACACGATTATTACTAAACAACGCGAACAAAGAGTTCGCACAAAGCACAGCGCTCACAGACCACGTGGTTCTCGCGCGTCTCAGTTCTGCGTCTCTCAATGCTTGTTATATGACTAAAGAGATTCTCAGCATTAAAGCGACTCTCGTGTGTCGGTTGTTGCTCTGCTCCGGATGGTTTGGTGTTTTATTTTTTTTGTTATTGTCTTCCTCGGCTCAGTGTTTCGTTGTGTCAGATAGATCTACGATATTTGTGTGTATCTTCTATCCTTCCATTTCTGTCAATCGCACGTACGACTACTACGATTGCTTGTTTGGCGAGCTGTTCAGAGCGCACGCATTCGATGCGAATGTGTATCATAAAACAAAGGAGCAGATGCTTGGAAAGATTGCCGTAGAAAATTCATTCAACAAACATGCTACCGAGTCAGCGGCGTGTTCCAACTTGATGGGTTCTCGGGGTATCGAGTTTGCGCAATACAAGCCGATATCTCACATACACACTGTTGCGATCCCGGGGGTTACTGCAGTTCTGCTTGTCCTTCCTCTCCTGCAGTGCTCTGATTTTTCCTATTTATACACAATCGAACGCTTTGTTCTGCACTTTCCGTCTATTGAAATTTGAAGTCGAGACTTGTTTGTTTGAATCTGTTCTTCAGGATGCTACTTTGAAGATAAAGTTCTGCGAATCGGTTTCGTGATATCCAAGTAAATTCGCATCCGATTTTAGCCATCGTCTTCTTGCAATGTGAATATGTGTACTTGATAAAGCAATTTGCAGCGAAGTGATGGGGAAGCAAGTTGACTTTCTATCGTTTCTAATGCACCTTTTGAAAACAGAAAGCTCGACTGTGGGAGATCAGAAACGGGTCCCAATGGAAATGTCATACATTCACCGCCTCCGTAAGCTGATTCGTAATAGAAGCACCGTAAATTCAACTAACTCTATTCGTTCGTTCAATCTTCACCATCCAGTTTTCACACCGTTCACCGCGCGTCAAATCCAATTGATTTGTTCCCTACTGCTTTTGCACATTCACTTTACTACGGTACGAGCAACAGGAAAAGTTTATATTTAACTAAAACTTATTTTTTCATCGCATGGATAGTTCTTCGACCTTCTCCAGTCGCCGCCGCCACCTTAGAGCCGTATACCACCACACTTCAGCCAAACCAGCGCGAGAAATGGGATTGGCTTTTCACTCTCTGTCAATTTCCGCGATGGCAAGAAAATCGATCCACATTAAGCCATGTGGCCACCACTATTAGGTATATTATGCAGCGAATATATTACGCTCTGTGCAGATTTGATTCGTTTCGTCCCTTCCTGCGCGCTTCGTGTGTTCGGTTGCAACGGCTGCTGCTGCAACCCCGTTTTACGTGAGCGTCGAAAAGTTATATCTGGATTTCACTCAAGCACACACGGAAGAACGTTCAATTGATTAAAACGGTGCGCTCCTCTCGTCGTCGTCGTCGTACCACACGCTACGCGTTACGAAAGAGGTTTGTGATATTCGCGACCACCACCGAGTAAATACTTCTAACTTCCACGATCGTCGCTGACAGACTGAGCATAAAGGTTGCGTAAAATATCGTCCACAGTGTTTGATTCTCAGAGCTGCTTTCGACCCAAGCGCGGAGAGTCAAAAAACCTTACAAATGTGGTTTCGCGCGATATCTGAGGTAAAAAAACAGGGAAAAGGGGAAAAAAAGAGTGCAAGCGTAAGCTCTCTGCATCTCTCGCGCTCTTTCTTCTCCTTGTTTTTTTTCTGCCATGTTTGAGTATTTTTCGTAGCACATGGTCTAGCGGCCGCGTGACGCATCTCAATGAACCGTGGGGAACCCTAAAGAAGGCATGGAAACGAATATCAGATAGAACCGGTCCACGGGGGGAGGTGAGAAGTTGTGTCAATGGGATGAAACAGTTTGTATTTGAACAATTGTAATTTTATTTAAACGGGGAATTCCTGACTGGGTGGATAACAACACTAGGGAAGTTTATCAGTAAACAAATAGTATATTCATTTGAATATATCATCAATTAATCAGTAGAGAATATAGTTAGTATCGATATATGAATCCCCGTTCAATTTCGAACAATAATCACCGTAATTTAAAAATACAAACAATAAAGTTTACTTTAGATATTGAATTTGAGAAATTCTTGGCAATCGTTTACCGCCAGAGCAACGTTTTGTAAATCATGAAAATCCACTTAAGTTATTCGCTGTTACCAAAACGCTACCAGAAAGTGTGAACGTTATGGTTTTGAATTTTTAATTTGGCCTTGTTTCTGGTAGCTGGCGTCTGACGTAACATTTGATGTAAAATTCATCACCTCTAAATTAGTGTTTTCTGGAAACCTTTGTGCAAAAACAATCGTGGTCAAAGCGTGTTTAATCAGCTCAAACGGTGGCCAAATCGGGAGTAACGGCCAGGAAGATTCTACTGTGTAATTGGTGAGACTTGAAAGAAATTATTTATTACGAGTTGCTTCCTTGTGGCCAAACACAAAAATTGACTAGAAACGGCCAGAATTGGCAAACAGAAGAAAAGGTGTTGTGTTCCATCGGGGTAACGCAAGGCCACACATATTTGTAGTGACTTACCAGGAATTCCGGGAGCTTAACACCAAGCGATTACCACTTTTTTTTTAATGCCAAATTTGCTGAGTCATAAGAAATTGGTATCAACAGAAGATTGTGAAAATCGATTACTAGAGTTTTGAGAGGCAAGACGAAGACTTTTATGAGAAAGGCATTATGAAGCCACCTTTGAAGTAGCATAAAAATATATTTACAGGGTCTTTCAGATTAAACGCTCACGCAAAAAAATCGAATAGTTCCTTATAGAATTTTTTTTCGCTCCGTCGATGCTAACACTGCATTCCCCACTTCGGAACGATAATATTCGGCTACTCGTTCAGTCTGATCGGATGGTTTTTAGTGTCAAGATGTACAATTTACAAGAACGTGTATTTTAGTGAAATCGTATTACTCGAGCAACCGAAGCCTTAATGAAACTTTGTACTCTTATGGTAAGAAATTCAACATTTCTCGTCGTCGATTACTTCCTCTGGGGGTACGTGAAGGGCCGTTACTATGTTAATAAGCCACAAAATTTGGAGGAACTTAAAGAAGAAATAACTCGGATTTTCAACAGCATCGAAGTCGTAATGTTGGAGTTGTGCATGAAGAATTTTATTCACCGTTTGAAAGGCGTTATCAGAAAAGGAGTGGTTACATCGAAAATGTCCTAAAATAAGCTTTATTTTCGTTTTTTTAAAGTAACAATCGGTTCACTCTTGTAGAAGTTATAAAAATTTGTTGCGTGAGCGTTTAATCTGAAAGACCCTGTATTATGTATTGTGTATGTAATAGCGCTACAGGAAAAATTACATAGCAAATTAATGTGTGTAAGATTTGTTAGCTTTTTTCAACAATGCAGAATTGATATAAATGGCGCCTGAATTGTAAGCAAATGTGAGTAATTTCAGAAATTTTATTAACAATGTAAGTGCTGTTGCAGTGCTTCAAATTTGATATCCACTTGTGGTGGAATAACAGGCAAGGCTTTGGTGTACATGAAAAACTATGACTCGGCCTGTTCAATCGGAAGTGTTTCGACATATAGGACACGATCTCCCAAAGGTGGTGTTCTCTCTTCTCTCTAGAGGTCTCTTATACGAACTCAAACATCGATACATGGTTATGTGATACATGAGAGAAAGAGACGAATTCATTTTGGGGGGAGTAACTTCAATTGCATATTGAAGTCCATTTGATGGCGAAGAATGAAATGAGATAGTCAAGCTGTAGAGTGAGATAGCCACTAAACGCCCGAATTATTACCAATTAAATACTCATTACCAATTGAATGCGGAGGCGAATTTCTGCATAGTCCTCTGACTATCCTCAGTTGAATATGACTTTAATGAGCCCTGATTCAGAGAATACCTTTTTGGATATTCCAGCCAAATTTCCGCCAAATAGGCCCTGTAGCTCCCGGATAAATTCCAGGAGCCTCCGCCAGCGAGGTATCGACTTTTAGGGGGTACATATACACAACTAACAGCGCCATAAACAACAACACTTTCAGTTCAAACATTTCTTCAATACATATTCAAACATAACCTAAACAAACCGCTTGAGTCTCGAGCACTTGACTGCATCTCAAGGAGGAAGGGGGTTGTAATATACAAATACGAAGGTTTGTATGCCTGTATGTCTGTATGTATTCACGACATAAATCCAAAAACTATTGATGCTAAAGGGTGTGTTACATCAAATTGCATCACGGAAAAAACGCTGTAGAAATTTAATTTTTAGGAATTATATCTTCAGCTTTCGCTTATAATCAGATAAGAGTGTATAGATCACGTTGGCCATGCTTCACTGACAGTTTTTCGTAAATTTGGAAAAATGTCGTCGAACGAAAAAGAGCGTCGTGAATTAATCCTGTGCACTCATTTCGAGAATCCGGAGTTGTCACATCGGGACATCGGTAAGATGCTGGGAATCGTCCCATCCACGGTCAGCAGAGTACTAAAACGATACTTCGAGAACCTAACCATCGACCGGAAGGTGAAGAACGGCAAAAATGGATGCTCCGTCAGTGAAAAAGATCACAAGCGCGTAGTTAAGCAGTTTAGACGTGATCCGAGAAGTTCGGTCCGGGATGTCGCCAATAAGCTGAATTTGTCAAGTTCATTCGTCCAGCGGACCAAGCAGCGGGAGGGCCTGCGTACATACAAGGTTCAGAAGGCTCCTAACCGCGACGAAAGGCAAAACATGGTGGGGAAGACGCGAGCCCGGAAGCTGTACACCGAAATGCTGACGAAGCCGCATTGTCTGGTAATGGACGACGAAACCTACGTAAAAGCGGACTTTCGTCAGCTGCTGGGCCTGTTGTTCTTCTCCGCAGAGGACAAATTCAGCGTTCCAGAGGAGATTCGCAAGCAGAAACTATCCAAGTTTGCCAAAAAGTACATGGTGTGGCAAGCGATCTGCTCTTGCGGAAAGCGGAGCGCCCCTTTCGTGATGACCGGCACGGTAAACGGGCAGGTTTACCTTAAGGAGTGCCTACAGAAGCGCTTACTACCACTATTGAAGCAGCACGAGGGCCCGACCATCTTCTGGCCGGATCTCGCTTCGTGCCACTATTCAAAAGACGTGTTGGAGTGGTACGAAGCCAACGGGGTCACCTTCGTGCCAAAGGAAATGAACCCGCTCAACGCGCCGGAGCTTCGCCCAATAGAGCAATATTGGGCGATTATGAAGCAGGCCTTCCGGAAGAACCCAAAAGTTGTCAAATCGGAGGCGGACTTCAAGAGAAAATGGATTTCTGTTCAAAAAAAAACTACAACCTGACGTTGTACAGAACCTTATGGACGGGGTAAAGAGGAAGGTGCGAGCATACGGGCTTGGGCTCGAAGTATGAATAAAAAGAAAATGCCAAAAGTTGTTTAATAGTTTTTATTTTACTGTCTAAAATTTTTTCAAAAGGATCGGTCTACTGGGCGAATTGCTACAGCGTATTTTCCGTGATGCAATTTGATGTGACACACCCTTTATAACCATGATAACTCAAAAACGAATCGTCCGATTGAGCTGTGTTCCCTTTCATTTTTACCGCGAGATAATTTGATTTTTTGAGAGAACTAACTGACCCAGCAAACTTTGTTCTGCCATATATACAATTTCTAGTGAATATGTCGGCTGTTAGATAAAAATAACTAATATATTGTCAGCATTTGAACATTTGAATAGTTTTAACGATCTATAAAATTGATCGAATGTGATCGATAAAATAGAACGAATAAAACGATATGCATTACCATTCGATAAACGGACGTGAAACGTCCGTAACTCTTGTTTTCATACTAGTAGAATGGTTGGCCGTCAAGACAAAATTCTTGTTGGCTGTCAATACAAAAATAGGGGGAAAAAACAAACCATTCCTGGAGGCGATCTGGCATAGTGGTAACATCCATACCTCTCACGCAGAGATCACGAGTTCAATTCTCACTCCCGACATTCTCCCAAAAATGGAAGTAAAAAGTGACGAACAAGCCTAAATGTGATGAAAATCACTATAATACACAAAAAAACAAACCATTCCTTTTCTCAATTCAATGTATTTCATTAACGTAACTGACATGTCTGATCTTGAAAGTTAAATGTCCAATGAAAAATGCAATATTTTTTGTAGCAAAGTAGGAAAATTAAATAAAAAACACAATATTAATTTCGTTCCATTGCTGTCCCGTTGATGAAAAATTCGCGCTTGCCGTTTTCAATATAGACGATTAAATTTATAACTGGTGGATCCCGTTCATGAATAGAGGAACCAAAGACAAGCCAGACAACTTCATTGGTGCTGGTGTACCGGCCAATTTGGTAGCGCATCGAGGAACCTTTACGTCGGTATTCTGAATTTGTCATATTGTATCCTTTATTAATGGACTTCCAAATGTATTTATTGCTTTGTTGTATTTAAACACAACACAATGTGAAAAACAAGTTAAAACAGGAGAACAAGAAAATCATTGAAAATTTAACAAATAACCATTAGAAAAGTGTGCAAAATACATAAACTAGGTTGAAAATACTCTTAAAAATTTAACGTATTGTAAAGACTAAAGCACAAAGAATGTCCTATATTCGTGTCGCATTACAGGTCTGTCCAATTAGCTAGATGTCGAATTAGAGGCAAATCCCTGTACTTAGTTGAGATTTCTTATGCCATGTTAGTTTTTTTTATTGATCGTTGATTCTCTGAAATATTGTCTCCTTATTTGTGAATTTGTTTGTAATAATAATAATGTAGTAATATCTATAATGTATAATATCTTTTGAGTGAAGAAGTAGATGAAATTCATGTTTATGATGGTAGCGAGAATATACGGTAGAGCCTGCTGAGGATTGCGAGAAAGGGTTAGCCATAGCATGAGAAAAAATGAGCGCTGTACCTAATTAAAAAAGATCGAGAATGAATCCGCTAACGGAAAGAGGCGTGGTGTCACTGATGTTTGTCCAAGAGTTCGATGGAAGCTTGGATGTAGATCCATCGACAAACTCACGGTTGACCGGCACACTTTTCGACCAAGTAGACCACCACTAGCGTCCTTAAAGGTGTAAAGGGTTGTAAGATCAAACACCCCATCATTCAAGAAACTGAAGAGCATCTAACAGGTATTAATGCGACACCGGAATCCCAGCGAATTCTCTTACGTCTTCGTATCGGACATACTTGGTTGACTCGGAATGCATGCGAACTGCGGACCTTCGAAAGAGGTACGGTTTAACCGGTGGCCTATATATCGTATTGCAAAACGACACCGAAAAGAAAGAGACACTTTGGATTTCCTAAAAAAGGGCTAACCTGATTCAGTACATTTGATACTGTCTTCAATATGTAGGGTTTAAACACTTACACCCTGGTATTATATACCTGGGTAACCAAAAAAGGCGCCTGCGTTCACCTGAAATAATTACCTACAAGTATTTTGTATCTTTGAGTGGTTGTTCTGGTTTGGAAGGTGGAAAAAGCAGAATGATTCTCATATAGCTCAAAGTCTCTACAATCCAATTTAAAAACAAGAGAACCAGTGATCATCCTCTGATCAAGCTAGCCATAAAAATAAAGGAGGCCCCGTCTTCGTACTGTTACTCCGGCGTCGTTTTAAGCCTGACGATATTTGTCAAAGAGGGAAGACACCTACCAACGTTCAACCTTCCATGTGCCGGCCTGCCGGGGATACTTGGATACTGCCGGGGATACTTGGATGACAAAAGAGCGACCAGTCAAAAGTCGGATCCGTCATTCTCTCTCTCGTCATCAAAGGACAGCTCGACAGAAAATAAACAGAGTCTTTTCAAAGGTGAGAGAGTTTTTTTAAATTCTGAACCCGGAGCCCCTCCAATTATCTTGTAGTAGGCCGATCCTGAAACCACTATGTAAGCCGATGCTGATCCAGTTCGAGGGGTCTCTTGATATTGAGACGTTCCAGCATCAGACAGAAGAGAGTTACACAGTGTAACATTACTGCATAAAGCAAGTGACTAAAATCTATAAACTATAGCGGTTAGCCTGCTTTTAAGGACAGTGCCTATGATACTGCCGTAATCTCGCAAA
The DNA here is from genome assembly GCF_029784135.1 of Toxorhynchites rutilus septentrionalis. NCBI lineage: Eukaryota > Metazoa > Arthropoda > Insecta > Diptera > Culicidae > Toxorhynchites > Toxorhynchites rutilus. The sequence continues at coordinate 114,355,198 of NC_073744.1, forward strand.
GTGACGCAAGCGCCAACATTGACATTTTGCGTTTTTTGTTATAGATCGATAAAGAATACCAAAACCTTCCAAACAACTGTGAAAATTTACAGAAATGTGGAAAAATGACCCCGTAAAAGCTTGAAAACGGAGTGGCGCCATTTCCACTGTGATGGGGCGCAAGCGCCATTTTCCCTATGTTGTGACGTAATTTGATAGTGATACGATGTGATTTTTTTATCTGTTCTGATACTGAGTACGATGAACGAGCAGGGACAGCAAATTTCACATAACAACATCTTCCGCAATGATCATACATCAGCAAGCCGTGGAATAAAGGTGACGTATAATTTTCATCAAAACGAATATTGCAGATTTTCTTCGTGATTTTTTTTTCTTGTAGGTCATTTCAGTGTTTTGAAGACTATTTCTCGAAGAAGTTGTGAAGTTATTGGAGCCATTTGTTTAGCGAGTGGAATTCCCCGAAGAAGATATACGAATTTTGAATTTTAAAGTGTTTTTCGGTGTGTGTGAAGCATCCCGCTGTATTGAACCTTGGTGCAGGATTTCTGAAGATTCCCTGCCTCTGGAAAATATAAAACAGCTAAGTTTTTGTTTTGTGTTACTTAATTAATTAATTAATTTTATTTTATTTTTTTTATATATACAAAAATAATAGTTTTATATTCTGTGAGTGTTAGGCATTTTATGCTCTCTCTGCTCTCATTTTTATTACACAATTCTATCTAAATGGAGGGGAACGAACCCTCCGATGTTGATATGAGCATCGTAGCTTCTCCTAGTAATTGTTTTTCTGAAGTTCGTCCTTCGAAGAAAAATAAAAAACAATCACAGTTAAATTCGACACAGCCAACAATTGATTCTGTTTCACTCAGTTCGGTTCAAAATCTAATTAATTCTCCTCAACATCCAATCATTGAGAATATTCCTCCCAAGAATCTTTCTCGAATACGACAATACCAGAACGTTTCGGGTTCATCGAAAAATCGTTGGGTGGTATTCTTCCGTCCCAAAGGGAAACCGTTAAGAGTGACCCAAATTTGTAAAGACTTGAAATCTAATTACTCAAGTGTCTTGGAGATTACAAAAGTTAATAAAGACAAACTTCGTGTTGTGCTCTCGGATTGTAAAGACGCTAACGCAGTTGTAAATAATTCTTTGTTCACTGCTGAATATCGAGTGTATATTCCGGCACACATTGTTGAAATCGATGGTGTGGTTTCGGAAAAATCTCTCCAACTAGCAGATTTCGAAAAAGCAGAGGGTATTTTTCATGATGTAAAACTTCCTCATGTGAAAATTTTAGAAGTTCGATCGCTGAATTCATTTATAATTGATGGCAACGAGAAGAAATATTTCCCATCTGGTTCTTTTAGAATCACCTTCGAGGGCACAGCTCTTCCAAATTATGTGCTCATTGATAAGCTTCGTCTTCCAGTTCGATTATTTACTCCCAAAATAATGTCATGCACTAATTGCAAACAGTTAGGTCACACTAAAACCTTCTGTTGCAATAAAATTAAATGTTCTAAGTGTGGAGTCGATCATGATGAAAGTATTTGCAACAAGGATGCTGATGAATGCATTCTTTGTGGAGGTGTTCCTCACACAGTTAAAGACTGTCCAAAATACAAATCCCGTTCAATTAAACTTAAACAGTCACTTAAAGATCGTTCTAAGCGATCCTTTGCTGATATACTCAAGGCAGCTCAGGTATCCGAGATTTCAGAAAATCGTTTCTCTGCTTTATCAGAGGATGATGAATCGGATACTACTTTCGATCCAATAATCGCGGGAAGAACCAGGAAGAGAAAAAATACTTCCTCCTCCAAGCCTGCTAAAAAAAGAGGATTATCCTCTAATCAACCAGAAGCTTCTTCTCATTTTTCTGCTCCTTCCAACAGTAACCCTCCTGGTTGGGGATCCTCTAACTATGACGTTCATTTCCCTGAATTGTCAAGTCATCCCAGATTTGCTTCTCGATCGGTTCCTGAATCCCAATCATTTTCAGGAGGTATTTGCTTTTCTTCAATTGTTAGATGGATCTTTGATATTTTCGGAATTTCAGATTCATTGAAATGTCTCATTTCTGCTTGGCTTCCTACTATCAGTCAGTTAGCTAAACAAATGGTTGCAAAGTGGCCCCTCCTCTCCTTCATTAATTTCGATGCCTAATTTATTGGATGAGTCAGGGAATTCTACTATTCTACAGTGGAATTGTAGAAGTCTTCTTCCAAAACTTGACTCTTTCAAGCAAATGCTCCATTTTTTTGAATTGCGATGTGTTTGCTCTATCTGAAACATGGCTTCGTTCGGACAATATATTAAACATCCATGATTTCAATATTATTCGTTTAGACCGTGATGATTCCTATGGAGGAGTTCTCATAGGTATTAGAAAATGTTATCCATTTTACAGGATTCCCCTGCCTTTAGTCACAGGAATTGAAATTCTTGCGTGTCAGGCACGCATCAAGGGTAGAGATTTGTGCATTGCTTCTATTTATATTCCACCAAGTACAATGCTTAATTATCGAAACCTTGTGAATATTATTGAGCTTCTTCCACAACCTCATCTTATTTTGGGAGATTTCAACTCACATGGCATTGGCTGGGGTGAATCTTTTGATGATCGAAGAGCTAATTCTATTTATGATCTTTGCGATGAATTCAACATGACAGTTTTAAATACAGGTGATATAACAAGAATTGCTCCTTCATCAGGCCGCGCAAGTCGTTTAGATTTATCCCTTTGTTCTTCCTCTTTATCATTAGATTGTCATTGGAAGGTTATCCAAGATCCACATGGAAGTGATCATTTGCCGATCACCGTTTCTATTTCAAATTATTCTAAATCGTCTGAAACCATAAATGTTCAGCATGATTTATCTAGAAACATTGATTGGAAGAGATATTCTTCAATTATTTCAGAATCAGTGGCATTAGTTAATGAGTTACCCCCGTTAGAAGAATATAATTTTCTAGCTGGTTTAATTCATGACAGTGCTATTGATGCCCAAACGAAACGTTTTCCTGGGAATTCGTTTCGCAGACGTTCTCCTAATCTGTGGTGGGATCAAGATTGTACAAATCTCTATAAAGAAAAATCGAATGCTTTCAAGAATTGGCGTAAATCAGGCTCCTGCGAACGTTACGACAATTACATTTATCTGGAGCGTAAATTCAAAAGCTTCATAAAAGCCAAAAAGAGAGGCTATTGGCGTAATTTTGTGAATGGGCTTTCCCGAGAGTCTTCCTTGAGCATTCTTTGGAGAGTTGCCAGACAAATGAGAAATTCAACTCATTCAAATGAACAAGTTGAATATTCTGAAAGGTGGATCTTTGACTTTGCCAAGAAGATATGTCCAGACTCAGCACCTGCTCCACCTCCCTTCTTGGAGACATCTGATGATATTGCGCCTCCGTTCAGTATGGCTGAATTTTCGTTTGCACTTCTGTCATGTAACAATTCGGCGCCGGGGTCAGATAGGATCAAATTCAACTTATTGAAAAATCTACCTGATAATGCGAAGAAACGTTTGTTAAAATTGTTCAATGTTTTTCTTGAGCAGAACGTTGTTCCGCATGAGTGGCGACAGATTAAAGTTATAGCTATTCTGAAACCTGGTAAACCTGCGTCTGATTATAATTCTTATAGACCAATTGCAATGCTCTCTTGCATTCGAAAATTATTAGAGAAAATGATTCTATGTCGCTTAGACAGCTGGATAGAATCCAACAACCTCCTCTCACCTTCGCAGTTCGGGTTTCGTAGAGGTAAAGGAACTAATGATTGTCTTGCTCTGCTTTCATCAGAGGTTGACATAGCCTTGTGTAGTAAGCAACAAATGGCATCAGTGTTCCTAGATATCAAGGGTGCGTTTGATTCAGTTTCCATTGAGGTTCTTTTTGAAAAACTTCATCTAAATGGGTTTTCTCCAAAATTAAATAGTTTTTTGTTTAACCTAATGCGTGAAAAACATATGAGTTTTTCCCATGGTTCTTCGTCAGTTTTACGGATTAGCTACATGGGCCTTCCTCAAGGCTCATGTCTTAGTCCAATCCTTTACAACTTTTATGTAAATGACATCGATGTTTGTTTATCAGGAAACTGTACTTTGAGACAATATGCAGATGATTGTGTAGTGTCGGTAACAGGCAAAGACAGTATTCATCTGTATAATCCCTTGCAGATTTCTCTTGATAATTTGGTTGAGTGGGCTTGTAAATTGGGTATTGAGTTTTCTTCTGAAAAGTCAGAAATGGTTGTGTTTTCAAGAAAACACCGTCCCGCACAATTGCAACTTAAACTTTTGGATAGAACAATTAGGCACTCGCCGTCATTCAAGTATTTAGGAGTTGTGTTTGATTCTAGAGGCACATGGGGTAAACACATAGGTTACTTGAAACAAAAATGTCAGAAACGAATAAATTTTCTCCGATCCATAACAGGGACTTGGTGGGGGGCGCATCCCGTCGATTTGATTAGGTTGTATAAAACAACCGTTCTATCTGTTATGGAGTATGGAAGTTTTTGCTTCAGGTCCGCTGCCCGTACTCATATTATGCAACTGGAAAGGATCCAATATCGCTGTTTGCGTATTGCTCTAAGATGTATGCAGTCAACACATACAATGAGCCTAGAAATTTTAGCTGGTATCCTTCCTCTTTCTGTGCGCTTTTTCGAGTTATCATTTCGTTTTTTGATACGTTGTGAAACACTCAATCCGATAGTGATAACAAACTTTGAAAAAATGCTAACCTTAGGCACTCAATCTAAGCGAATGTCGCTATATCTTGAATTTCTCACCCTGGAAAGCCCATCTGCTTTACTTGGTTTCCAGACCATTCCTTCAATTTTGTTCAATCCTTCTATTAATTTTGACTTGTCAATGAAAGTTTATGTGAGTGGTATTTCCAGTGATCTCCGCCAAATAGTCATGCCTGCAATTTTCTTGTCAAGATATAAACATATTGACTCAACCAAAATTTTTTTTACTGATGGATCTAGTCTTAATGGTTCCACAGGTTTTGGGGTATTTAATATTAACTTCTCCATATTCCGTAAGCTTAGTTTACCCTGTTCGGTGTTTGTTGCGGAATTGGCTGCAATATACACTGCATTACAACATATTCAGACCTTGTCCCCTGAACATTTTTACATTTTTTCTGATAGTCTCAGCTCTTTAGAGGCACTTCGTTCGGTAAGGTCTAGATATTCTTCGTATTTCTTGTCTGGAATCCAACATCTTTTAAGTGTTTTGATAAGTAGATCATTTAATATCACTTTTGTATGGATTCCCTCTCATTGTTCGATACCAGGAAATGAAAAAGCTGATCTTCTTGCTAAGAAGGGCGCTACGGAAGGACTGTTATTTCATAGGCCAATTACTTTTGATGAATATCTCCATTTTCCTCGTAAACGTGCACTTCAATGTTGGCAGACAAGTTGGAATGGTAGTGATAAAGGTCGGTGGCTGTATTCTATCATTCCTAAAGTTTCCCTCAAACCATGGTTCAAAGGATATAATTATTCTCGTGATTTCATTCGAGTAGTGTGCAGATTCATGTCTAATCATTATTCCTCGAATGCACATCTTTTTCGAATTAACATCAGTGATAGTAACCTATGTATTTGTGGTACAGGTTACCACGATATTGATCACATTGTATGGTATTGCTCTGAATTTCAAAATAAAAGGTTATCTTTAATAGAAAATTTTCGCAAAAAGGGAATGCCACTCAATGTTTCGATCCGTGACGTTCTGGCTACTCGTAATCTCGATGCAATTATGTTGATTTATTACTTCCTCAAATCCATACACTTTCAAGTATGAGTATGTGTGTATTTTTCTTTTATTTTTGATTATCGTTTACTTCTCCAACTTTTTTGTTTTTAGTTATGAATATTTTTATTATTTATCAATAATATATGGTTATTAACGTTTTCATTTTTCTTCAACTATTTTCCTCAGAACTCAAAAATACTCAGATGCACGTAATTGCTCGCAATCTTCAAGGAGGTGGTTTTCTCTATAAAAAATCCTCAAGAAGAAGTCTTAAATAATATTTCATAATGAATTGTTGTATAATTATTTATATTGTTCTATTTCTTGAAAAAATCATAGGGTTTTTATGCCTTTATGAGAAAGAACATTTGCATAGTTCTACTCACAGAGGCTTTTCCCTATACATAAACACGGCTCATTGATGCTTAACGTTGCTGAGCCAGTTGAAAATAAATTAAATTAAAAAAAAAAAAAATCTTCCGCAATTAACGTTTAGCATAATAAAAGTCACATGCCTTCTTTCTTGTAAAAAACACTTTTCCGAGAAGCTTGTCATGCCAAATATTTTAATCAAAAGTAGTCCATCCCCATATAATGTTACTTTTATAATAGCAATTTTATTTCAGAATTACAAATCATGTACTAAGAAGCTCACAAAACCATGCACTTTAAATTCATAAAATCAAACTCATCTTAAAGTAAAGGATATCCTTGATTGAAGTGTTTTGCTGTTCTCACATATAGCTCATAAAGATTAGAACTAAATAGTTCAAACTCATCAATTTAATTGTTGATTACAAGGATTCTCTAACATGTAGGGTCTTTTTTCTTCAGGCATCAAGGGACAAAGCTTCTTGGGAATGTTTACTTTCCTCGCCTGTTCAATTCCTCTATCGGATAAATTGAACTGAGTGTTGATTGAAGGGTAAATGTCGAATTTGGTGAAAAGCTGCACTCTTCTCAATGCTCCAAACGAAACGAAACGCATCTTGTAACAAAACTCAAAACATCCTCGTGTAAACTGTATCTGTTTTATTTCGGATAATTTCGGACGGCATTATATTATTTAACACGGATGGTTTCAATTGCATTTTGAATTCGAAAAAATCGGTGCTGTCCATAATTATTATAATCGGGGTCTCAGCTACGTTAACCTGTTCGACGCATGCTACAAAGTTGGGAAAATGTGTGAATTTTTCTTCCTGATGCTTCGCTCAACGGCAGCATGTTGGAGAAAATAATTGGAAACAGATTCTCACATACTCCGATGGATGAACGCCCATCGGTTGTGGAAACAGCGATTCAAATTTGCTGTTTCCACAACAAACTGGCGTTGGTGGCATAGCTTAAATAAAACTGCATTTTTTCAAAAATCAAGCCGATGGCAATGTGTTTCCATCAACAATACATATTTTGTACAGATCAGATTTTCATAATGTACGCGTATGCTTATTATACATGCAATTTTACAAAAAGTCTCGTACTGAAAATTCTTACCTCTGGCGCTTGTGTCACTTTGCGAGATTACGGCAGGATAGCGACGCCATTAAAAATGTTTCTCGATATACAACAAATTAAGATGCAACAACTAGCGTGGTATAGACTTGTCTTATACTCTATTGGCGTCTAGCTTGTGAAGTTTAGCGACGAAGGTCGAATTCAAGCTATTATCTTCCATTGTTGGATAACTATATTTGTTGTTCAACAGCTGATGAGATATACGGCACCTTGATAGTGTTGCAAATAACGCTAGACGACACACGAAGAAGATTTCTATATATGGGGCATTTCGCGCCAGCTCCTCCTACTAGAGTTGCAAGCACCCTTCAAGAATAAATATAATTTTTTTGTGTCTTCAGATATCAGATTAATTGAGCATCTTTGAATACTTCATTTTTCCACAATAATTCTAGACCATCTTTTGGAAAGGGCGAGATTTAACTTTTTTATAAATCGATATTATTCACATAAGGCAACTCCTAGAAACCAATTCTTCTATGGGTGATTTTCAGGAAGTTGTCTTAAACATGTATGAATTATAAATAATAAAAAAAAATCTAGCTTCTTTGAGATACGCGATGCAAATGGAATGATTTGGGCCATAATCATATTGTAATTTTTTTAATGATGTTTTATGAAAATTCAGACAAAGTTTAAATAAATAAATCCTGAGCGAGTGCTTCCCTTCCCATAGACGCGTTGGTGCGAAATCCCTCATCTACATGTAATTCCACTTCCGCGCTATTTAAATGAGTTGCGAAATAATTGCAAAGCGTGGTATATCTATGGGCGTATTTTATGAGTGTATTTCTGGATATTAAGCTGTAGGCCATAATGAATCCACTGTTTGGTTTATATTACATGCGTTGATATCTTCAAGAATAGTGTCGAGTGCGAGTCGGCACACGCATTTGAAACTGTTTGCTCACACCGTAATAGCTGAGGGAATTTTCCTATTGCTAGTTCACAGCAGCGGATAGAATCAAGTGAACGAAAAATTAAAAGCAAAAATTTGAAACAAGTTTCCAGCTGATGTTCACGAAGCTCTTGTTGAGACCGGTTCTCACTATTGCGATTAGCCTCAAAAAAGTTGACCTCGTATATTGATGATGACAATCAGAAATAACAAGTTATCGGGACTAGTTTTCATGTAGTTATTTGCCAATTATATCGAAGGCAGATAGCGAAATGTGTTTATACAACATATCTCAATGTTTAAATTGTCTGCTTAATTTCACCGAAATTGAGATAAAATGTTCTCAACTCGCAGAATATCAATTTGAATCATCCATATTCATTTGCACAGGAAGCAAACACAGCAATAATCTATGAACCCCGGAAAGGCTTTCATCTTTCCGTTAATCCCAAAGATAACTCTCCCCATACAGGAGGGTACAGTTACGCGGTTATTAAGATGCAGTAAGAGAAAGAAATTCCTCCGGGCAAATGGGTCAACGATCGGCGCCGGTTAATGTAAGGTTACTCTAATCACATTGAGCTTACCGGCGAAGTGCGTTGTACTTTACCTTGAGCTCTTTACGGTAGAATTTTTCTTGATGGTTCAACACCGACGCTGGTGGGTGTGCAGAGAAGTGTTTGTGATTGTGTTGTTGCTGCTGCAGCAGCTGTTAGAACCACCTCATTTATGGTATAAGTGAATAATAGTCGTATGTTTCGTACGAGAAAAAGATAAAGCAAAACAACGGCTCGATTCTTCGCCACCGAATGTTACGCTTGCGCTTCCGTTGCCGTTTCAGTTGGGTTGCTTTCAAGCATGAGTCATCCAATTTCGCGAGCAATGGCCGAATTAATCAGAAGCTGACGCGGTCTTATTGGCGCCTTTTTTTGCTTTATATACTAGAGTACGCAGAAGTATTGAGGCTGGCACAATTAAATTCAAAGGTTAACTGATTCACGTCTTAATTAACACTTGGAACTGTCACTGGCTTTTCAGGCCAAATCTGGATCATCAACACTGTCATCGAAGATTCTACAAATTTATAAGGATCATTTGTCAAAACAGTCATGCAAACGCGTAATTTACTGTTTTATCATATAATTCACTCGATCTAGGTTGACTATCGGAAGGGGATTCATTCTACACACATTCAACAAACAAACATGGTTGATCAATTCAACGCCGTGCCGATTTAAGGAAACTTATCTCAACCGTCAGCGGTTCGCTGTATTTTTTAAGGAACGTCGTGTCTTCGATTTACCTTCCTTCTCACAGCGTCAGGCATTCAGTCGCCTATGACCATACGGTCCACTTTGCGGCGGCGATTCGATCTAACTCGTCGCCAGGGGTTATGTAACTCCCGTGTGCATATGGAGTAGCTCGAAGCGTAGTGACTCTCGCGTCTCATGCGATCGTCCCTCGGCGCCCGTAAAGGAGTTGCACAACCCAACCAGTTTTTTTTTTCCGCGAGTAGCGCGGCCTGCGGAGTCTTTGGAGAATTTCATAACAATGTCCGCCACAATTGATCTCAGTAGGTCTGTCTATTTGTCCAGTGCAAGACTCGCAACAATGTATTGAAAAGTGTTTTGAATATTCGTTCAAAATTCGAGAAAAAACAATCGCAGCATGCGTCGGCACACACGCTCAAATTGTGTGTGACATATTCGGAACCCTATTCGCGTTGACGGCGGAATGTTGTCGACATCTGGATACGATATTAGTTTGTATGAGGCCAACTATTCTCTATCAGATTAGTCGACCCTAAGGCACTTTTAAATTGCTAAAATTTGTATGAAATTTTTTTCTTGGCGTTATTTACCTACTAGAAGTACGTTGTTATGACCCTAATTTAAACTATTTTCTATGAATTTTCAGATATTCTCACCAAAACTTACCATTATAATATAAAATTATCTTTAAACACAATTTTTGTATGATATTTTTTCACTACTTGCAAGCAAAGGTGATTTTTATTTACATAGAGTACTAATTTGGTTTGGTAAAAATAATTTTCATTCATAATTTTTATTTTAAAAGTACGTTCATTTCTTCTGCTAACCCATATTGTCATGCCTACTCCCCATTTCGTAATACGAGGCTCAATGCCGTCAACGCGGATTGAATGCCAATTCCAGTTCATGGGATCGTACGCTGTTCCTTTTCTCCTCGTGGCCTCTACCCACCCTTTTCTATCGTGTCACCACAATGTAATTATCATCCGTCGCTGCGCGTCAAGAGAGGAAATAAGCCAAAACAAACCACATTGGATTGTACGTACGAACGTACGTACCTTGTGCAACCAAGGTCGTGAAATGGTGATTTCGTCACCTTTTTGAGAGAAGACACGAACGAACCTCAGAGGGACATTTTTTTTCGGCTGATGCACGGTTCGGATTGAAGGGTATCGTGGAAATGAGATGGAAAACAGAAGTCATCGTCAGTGTTCGTCCTATATGGGACTGTTGTACAACGTTTTTCGTAACGTCAACAGGATCCAAGAAAAATCCCGTATATTCATCTCATGACTGTCAACAAACTCGTGTGGCACATGCATAAATTTGAACCTATGTGGGGTAGACACACTAGAAACTCGTTTACCCAATTAACGCAATCAACGATTTCGTTCACAGATTCATATTGTTCCAACATTTACATAACTTCAATTGTTTACACAAGGTGCAACGAGAGATTCGTTTCAGCTGAAGGGAAATTTTCTCCCGCAAATCCGAGAGACAGACTGTTCAATCCTTCTACCCATTAAACATTGCAACCTGCGAGGCATGGCGCCAACGATAAAATACAATCTGGCGTGCGTTTCAGCACGCAATACGCCTTGCAGATGTCTGCGCAGCTTGAGATCGAGTTTCAGAAAAAAAACCTGAAACCACAGACAGCCTGCAGTGAACTGAACTGGCGATTACCCAGCTAGCAGTGAAAGTAAACCATCAACTAGTTACGAGATAAAGAAGGAAAGTTACATCATCGGAGCCCACATTTAAGGCCATGCGAACTTTTTTTTTGCTCGCTGCTGCTCTCTGCACTCTTTCTGTCGTGATGCTGTTAGGTCACACTAACTTAGTGGCTTACTAGTTATGCGCCACTAAGATGCCTAAGACACCGTTTCAGCTGACATCGATCGCTCCGAAAATTAGCATAACCTGGTTCCGTCAGCGCGTGACTGTGCGTGGTACAAATCACGAGAAATTTTGAATTTTATATGAAATCTCTTCTTCACTAGCCCGCGAGTAGAAAGACAAAAAAATTATCATTTTGGAATAGTTGTATGTGTTAGATATACTGGCATTTTCGAGAATATTTGGGTCAGATGGAGGAGAAAGGAATTTGGATGCAGCAGAAGTGTTTGTTGTAGACTTGGTATTCAGAGAAAGGAATTCAATGAGGAATGTATAATCAATAGTAACGGAATATCAAGTGTATGGTTCATAGATATTTGAAAATATGAGAAAGTATAATTATAGGAAAACCATTTTTATATTATAATCGGTTTTGAACAGCGTGATCGTTCTTATTACACGTAATAGTGAACTCGGTTGAAACATTTCCACAATATTTCACCCACTATCATCCAATAATTGAAGTGTACACAATGCTTACTGCTTCGCGACTTCAAAATGTCCTTCCTGAGCACGCTATCCATCTTGAAACAAAATTGGAAAGTGAATTCACTCTACATGACAATTAACAAACTTTTCGATAACGCGTACACTCGTACAGGTTTCTAGAAGATGGTAGTGTCACAAGAAATCAAGCCAAACGTCCATCGCTTGCATTGGGAGTTCGCAGATTGGGCTCTGTAGGTAATTGAAAATGACTCAAATTATTCACCGAAAATGTATTCTTGGACCAAAACAAACATGATATTTCTTCCCATTCGAGTTACACCCTGCAAAGGTATATCAATTTAAATGATTTTGCCATTGCCATTGAGTAGCATTCATTAAAACTGACGATGACCCGTTAAAAGATTCGATTGAATGGACATTTGAATCATAAATGGTTTAATTTCACCAATTCGTTTGAAAACAGTACGTTTCATTATCTATAACGATGAAATTGTGTCCGTCATTTGCGTTCATTTGCCTCCAAATTTCAGTGCAGCACAACTTGTGCCTTAAAACTTAAAGAAATGCGCAAGTATCATAACGTTGAGAAGACGAATTTCTTAGAAACGTCGGTAGACACCTGAAAAAGCTGCTATCTATCGATTGCACGAGTAAAAAAAAGTCTTATCAAAATTAACTGAATTACGCTGAGAATCACAGTAGGCATTTGAATAAAATAAGTTATTGACGAGTTGTTGAGGGGGCAAACCACGCCACTGTTCACTTCATACCACCCTGCTCATCAAAGTCGAGATGAAAAATAGAAGGTGGGAAGATTCACGGGTTTTGCTTGTGTTAAACTTTGATTGTATTAGTAGCCAGGAAGATAAGAAGTTCACATACCAGGCATAACAGTCAGTTACTCAAATGGTACAAAATTGAATGTGTCAACGAATAACGTTGAAAGAGGATATACAGAAAATAATTACATATTTCCAAAAAATATTTTTCGCGTTACATTCATCATTTGAAAAATAAACAGAACATGTCACGAACCAAAATGTTTCATTTTTGTTATTTCTTCTTATATCAGAATTAGTATTCTAATTTTTACTATGTTTGGATTTTAGAGCATCTTCATGGTAGTTTATCTCTTGTTAGCAATTGTAATTCCTTTTTCCACAATTAGGGATTCGTGTAAAACTAGGACGGAAGCAGAAAACTTTTCGTCTCAATTTAGGTCATATGGAGTCTATTCAATTTATTTTTCAAGTGCATTTTACGCGGAAAAAAAACTTGCTACTTTTTTCTCATGCGCTGTAAAATGTTTTCCGCCAAAGGAAAAAACGATTTTGTGACTCTGACTTTGTTCATTTACGTTTTTGGTCGATGTAACGAGAAGTAAAATAAAATTGAAATAAAGTTTAGAACACCTCAACAATACTGAAATTTCAGTTTCTGCTAAAATTTCAGTTGGGCCCCTATGATTTTGAACGCTACCATTGATTTAAGAAAAAATACTAATTTGTTCATTTCATCTGCTTATTTTTACTTTTAATAACAACACTTTTCCTATGTAGTGGACTATTTTAAGAAAAGTAACATACATAAACAAAATCTGTGACGTCACAGATTTAAAAATCTTCCCACCTTTCATTTTCCATCTCGCATCAAAGTAGCATCAGATCGCTCAATGACAGTTCGTCTGGCAACCGTCAAAATACAGCTGTCGTAACAATCCCATTAATTTTCCTCAAACACATCTTTGCTAAACACAAAAAGGTAGAGTTCAATTCGAGTGTTATTAAAAATCTATATTAAAACCAGTTTAAGTAACCCTGTAGCAAGCTTGTAAGCCAACATAAGTAGTGATGTTCAATCTTTTTAAATTAATCGTTCATAAGTTAATTGAATTTTTTCGATTGTTTGTTATGCGATACGATATAATCGATATAATCGATTAATGGTCAAATTCTGAAATTGAAAAAATAACAAAAGCTGTTTTTTAACGACTAAAATATTCAAAATAAAAAACACTGTAATGCATTCAATGAATTTTAATCACTAATAATTTGAAACATTATATAGCGCATCCTACAATTCATAAAACAAATGTTCGGGAAGGCAAAAACAGTGCGATTTTACGTCGAATCGTTTGTTGCTCGATTTAAAAAATACCGCATAACTTATCTGCTAATTCTAAACATACAGATTTTTGCACAGCCCAAAGACGATCATATCGAAAACCTCGTTGAAACCCGAAATGAAATCAGACAACAGAGGGGTCTAGTAATCTTCGATAATCGTTCGATTAATCGATTAATCGAATACTTCCTACAGAAATCGATTGATAATCGATTAAACCAATAATCGAAGCGAACGAATAATTTGCGTCGATTAATCGATCCAAACCCAAAGAAAAAAAACGTACGGACGCTGCAGTTTTATCCTGAAAATTAATCATTATCTTTGACGCTCCCCTAAATGAAGCTCAATTCGCGTTGACGGCATTGTGCTTCGTTTACGAGTTTAGGGGAGCGTAAAAGATAAAAATTAATTTTCAGGCGGAATGAACACTTTTTTTATTCCAGATGTAGAAAGCAAATGAGAAATATTAGTCTAACTAATTATTTTTCTCAGTGTGTCGATGAATCGATTTTTTGGGGTGATTAATCGCATTGAATAACAAACTGCTGAAAAGTATTCGATTAGCTGATGAACGATTTATTTCAAAAATCGGGGATCACTAGAGGGGTCGATTGTCAAACTGTCAAACTAGGACCAATTGCTGATTGTCAATTCTAAAGAGTTGCCAGCAATATTTTAAAATCAATTCTACATAGCTACGGTACATACTCTCGAATAAACTTTCTGGAAAAAGATAAACATGAAAATATAACTTGTTGCAAAATGGTTATACTACATCCACCAATCATAGGTTATATGATACGAAAAACATAGGTTACAGGCGTGGAAAAATAATCGTTTGCTCATGGTCGAAGAGAAATGGAAAGAGAATGAAGCCATTTGTCATCTCACATTTTCAATTTCCTTCATTTTAGCTTGCACTGACACGCAGAAGAGAAACATTTCTATTTCATGCTCTGCCGTCCAGGTGAGAGCACAAAAGAGATGAGATGTCATTTCCAATTTTCATTCTGGTTAAAGTTTCTTATCAATAATAAGGGAAATGGATTTTCATTCTAGCCTCGCAATCGAGCCGTTCATTTGAGAGCCGCGGCTCATTTTTCAAGAACCGAGGATCGTACGCTCCTTGTGACGAACCAGCTCAAATGAGCGGCTCGTGAACTATACAACGTCGAAATCTGGTGTCATCAAAAAAAAAAACATTTTGGCCGAAAATCGACCTTCTGGGACTGAGTAGCAATGAAGGTGTGGAAAAATACAGGAGGTTATGTCCAAGACACGACCACATTGTTGACGTAGAACTACGCTGTTATTTTATTCAAGTCGCTTGTTAAAAACTTCGGATGTTATTTTAGAATGCTGCGATATTTTAGAAATAACTGTTTAGTAGAATGGTTTGGTCGTTCTGAAATTATTTACTCGCTTTCGCGGATCATCCGCTCGTGGGGGATTAATGGGGATTCTACTGTAATTTTGTCGCGTCCACAGCTCAATCCGAATCGAAGATATGTGATGACGTAAAAGAATGAAGAACAATCGATGATCATTGCTTTGAGCGTTTTGAGGCATCCCTAAATCATGTCCAATTGAGCTGAAATTTTGCACAGGGCATTTTTTTTGGCCGATAAACAAAATGTACGTGGTCGTTTCTTTGAATTCGATAATTATTTTTTTCCATACCTTCATTGCCACTCAGATTAACAGAAAGAATTAATTTCGCTCATTTATTCACCAAGAAAGTAAATATCATTCTGGAATTTTGTATGTGATCAGAATAAAATTGCAGCGTAGTTCTACGTCCACAATGCGATCGTGTCTTGTACACAACCCCCTATAATTTTTTCGCACTCACGAAGAATGTGGAATAAAAAAACTCCGCCTACGAATGACGGATCTCGGTAGTAGAAAAGGAACTTGATACTATTGACAACCAGAGCAGAGGGTAGAGATTATTCGATGTATTCATATTTTGATTTTCAATTATTCGATACAAAATAACTCGATTAAAATTTCAGATATTAGATTATTTGAATTAATCGAACGATTAACCGACGTCCCTAGCAGAGGGTCCAAAGCCCTTAAGGAGGACGGAGGTAATAACTGTTATACATAGCTATTACGTAAAAAAACGATAACTCTCGGTCTTCGATTGATTTTAGAGAAGTATTCTCAGATACTTTCTCAGAATTCCCACAGTTGAGTTTTCATCGTTGCGATTGCATTTCGATTGAAAAAGAAAAAAGATATAATATGTAGCCGGTCCAATTAATTGTACAGGTTTTCCTTTTCAGGTAACTCAAAGATAATCTTCGCCGCATGTTGTGACACGTGAGATTTTCGGATTTTCATTTCGTCGAACGATCAATTGATGTAAACGGAAGCAAGATTACTTGAGTTTCATATTCATATTGATTGAAGTCAATGGAGCACATTAACCCTATGATCTTTAGAACTTTAGAATGATTTAGGGGATTTATAACATCTGATGTTTATACGAACTCAAAACCAGCATAGCACACGGGTCCTATGAACCAATTTGGGTATTTTTTTTTATTATGAACATTGCACCAGTCGGGGTTGAAATGGTTGAGCAATGAGTCTGAATTTCAGAAAGTTTTGGATGACCTAGAACATATAATATTTATATAAACTCAAAGACAATGTAGCATGTTGCTGCTTGAGTAGGAACCACACGAAATGCGTCCTAACCGTATTGAATTCGCTGAAAACACTGAGTGTGTAAGAAAAGAAAAGAAACATAATTCCAAGGTAAATACACCTTTTATCGATCGAACGAAAAAATGTCAAAAAACAAAATTGGTCAAGGAATTGGTAAAACTGAAACAAACATATAAAAAAAAATTAATAAAACTGGACAATATTTAAAAAACTGGATAATTTTAGGGTTTAACTGTTTGCCTGGATCAAGGAAAATAAACTGGAAGAATCCAGTTTAAACCGGAATATTGGCCACGCTGCGCTTATGTGAGTTGTAGGAAGAGATACGGGTGGCACAGTTCGACGAGCAACGGAGTGATATTAGAGCAAGAGCCAGAGCAGCGATCGAGAAGGCACAGAAAGCTCAGCAACCATACAACCACACAGTTTGGTCTTCAAGAAAATCAAAGATCCAGAATCCACAACCTAAGCTATCAACATCGAGGCCTCCTTCAGCCGAAACCATCAATGGCCAGGGCCACCACAGCCAATAGGAAAACGGATTTTGGTGTACTCGAAGATAATCAAAATAAAATTCTGGGACAGAAAACATGTAAACAAAAAGAAATAAACATCCGATAACGGCAAGATAATTTTATTTTTCTTAGATAATTCGGAAGAAGTTGCGATTAGAGATCGATTAGATCATCAAAAAAGTAGAGTGTCTCTCGAATATCCGTTATAAGTAGTCTGCATTCTAGGAAGGACAATATATTCATACTATCGTGCAACATACACGTCACACTGCATATGGTTAGACATTCGCCTTTCGATGGATTACTCATGTTTTGTTATAATACTTCCGAGATTTTCACTACGTCGCGCCATCATCAACACATTGGGACGCTGTATTGGTAAAGTGAGTGAGTGAGTGCTCCTCTTCGGTTTTGATCAATGTTTTGGTACGAGAGCGCGCACATCGCCATCATCAGCATCATCATCATCGTCAGTGACGTCTGGGCAAACCAGAGTTTCATGGGGCGTCCAAAATGTTTCGTCATTTCAGCTCGATTTACTCTCGCGCGCGCTTGTGGTGACTCATTCTCGCTTTCGGAAAATACACACACAAACCGCTGTGAACACGCAGCGCAGATCTTCACAAAAGTCGTAGGCAAGAAAGAAACATGATAGATTCTTGCAAAGTTCTTCGATGCCGAGGATGGCCTCATTGCAAGGCTACCAATGACCATGACGCAACCCGCGCGCGCGATAGCAATGGTGGCGTCGTATTACAAGTTGGGAATGTTTATACTAGTTTGTGTTAGCCGTGATTCGCTACTGCACACACTTACCTATTTTTCCCGCTAGTGGTGGCCAATGTATAATGTCGTCTCTCGGTTTAGCTGGTTTCTTTCGATTAGTTTTCACTTTTTGCTGTTCACTCTTATTGGGGTCAGAATAATTTTGCGGATCATGAGTTCCTCGTCGTGGTTTGTTCGCTCGGTTCAACCCGCTGATACCAGCTGCTGCCGAGCTGATGTTGTCCACAGACGACAGATGCATGTTTTCTTTCTCCATGACAGGATGCCCTTCGGATAATAATCGCGGCAGATGTTTACAATGAGGGGTTAATGTCCTGGGAGGCGTAGAATGTGTGGTCATTAACTTTTGCGTTTCTCGTGGCACCAAGTTCTTGCTGATTCTTCTTTTCTGCTTTTGAACTTCACTCGCACAAATGAGTAGCATCGTTTTCTAACAAACAGTGGAGAAATTTTTACGTATTCACTGTAACCTGTTTTCGAAATTTTTCTTCTTATTTCGTAGCGATGCACTTTGGAAGTATAAACACCCTTAACACGCGTTTCTATCCTTCGTTCCTTTGTGTCCCACACCGTGGTCAGTCAGTTTGTAAACAGTTGCACTTTGAGCGCATTCATCTGCACGTCCGACTTACTTCGTTCGAGTGTACTTTATAAATGTGGAAATACAAACTGTTTTTGCTTTTATCGTTTGCACCACAATACTACGACGTTGCTTCACTAAGTTCAAAATACCACACGCTTGCTGCGATGACGATGATGACTACGACGACGACGACGACTATGTTGAAATAAGCGGTTGTTTACACACGCTTCTTGGCCACCAAAATAAACCGTCGAGGCGATGCGATAGTCGCTGAAAATGCACGACGCTCTCGTGCACACCTCCACAGCCACAAACGCGAACAAAGAATGTGTGTTGGGGGGATGACTGACTGGCTGCTCTCTCTACCTTTATGACGGGATTTTTGAGATTCTTTGTGCACAGGTACACAAAACGGTAGGAATGCGTTCCTGTGGGTATACACTGCCTGCAAGAGGTGCATTGAAATGGTGATGTGGGTGGGTGGTACGAGGCCGACAGGCAGACATCAAAAACAAATGCGAATGAACTGAAGCAGGCCGATGTCATGAACGGGCACATGTCTGCGATAGAGCAACCGTTTGTGCGTTTGCAGCCGACGATGACCTAATTTTCCCATTTGCTTTGTTTACAGTGGTAGTGCTCAGTCGGAGATTCACACATTTTGGGGGTCGTGACGGAAGTGAGAACACAGGGCGTTTTTTTCGGCCATAGCCCTTACCAATTAATTGAAGATCGTCTCTCTTATAACTAGGTAATTATTATGTGATAATAATTCACAGTAGATGGGAATCACTCTATTTATCGTATCAAGCGTTCAGACGGTATAAAAGATAAGATGTGGTCACTATACATATAAGGTTTGTTGGCAAAATTTTACGCGCAAATTCCAGATGCATCACAGTTGATTTTTCTATGCCAGATGACATCAACGATGATATTAGTGATGACTTTGAAAATAGAAAATTAAGCAGAACTAATCTTTGTACTCAACGGTACTAATGCAAAGTCCACAGTTTCCGACAGCTGCTACATGTTTATTTATGTTCGGATACTCTCTCCCTTTATGACATGTTTGGTCGGATAACCGCAAGTTGCGAGGTTAGATGATAGGATCCATCAACCGGATATTCGGTCCACCGTCGCATCACATTTGGGGACGAGTTAATTCATTTTATACTAGCTGACCCGGCGAACTTTGTCCCGCACCAAATAATGTTGACATAGGACTATGATTCTTTGTCTTTGATTTCTATATAAGGGGGTCACTTCACAAAAAATGTAACGATTCATCAAGAGTTTTCAAACGCATATTACTCAAAATCGTTATTGCGACATATGTTGTGTTATATACCATTAGACGGGAAATTTATCCAGCCTTTTTTGCCTTCGACATGAACAGTTAATATAGTAATAAAAGTTCACAATTCGATGATTAAAGTGGGTATGTTTTCTTTCGATTGCACTAACCGCTCGCTTTCCTCAGCGACGTAACGAGCAATCTTTTTGCCTAAATTCGGGTGTTAGCTCACAATGTGAGTTGATGCGTATAATGAATTATTTTCCATTCATCGATAGTAGGCATTTAGCAGTTATTGAATTGTATGTTGCCCAATCAATTCATGCTTAATTCACGTTTTTATCGTGTAGGTCTTGCTACTAACAATTTATGTAATTGTGGTCCAGAATGTCATCACATCGAGCATGTTGATTGGTTATGTAAAAAAATGCAATTAATGAATTTAACTGGCTGCTGATCTAGAAGATCGAAAGGGTACACTCACGCATATCTGATTATGATAGCTTGAGTAGTCGCGATCTTAATATTATGCTACCCATATATATCTTCCTAAGAAACCTGCTTCACTTCCTCGAATACACATGTCCATTCTCATTTCCCTTTCTCATACATAAGCAGAACTTAGCACCAAATGAGATAAATTCACTACAGAAGCTACACGAACTTCCCGAGAGAGCACTCATGGCCATAGAATACTCAATATATAGGGTTGGGGAAAAAGAAATGTCGTATTTCTGATCGAAATTTGACGCTTTATTTAACATACTTAAAATTATCCAATTTAAGTCAAATATGCGTCGTTTTGTTCGCAAACTTGTTGCCATTTAGAAGGCAACTTCATTCTCCCACCCTTATAAAACCCCCCCTCCTTATTTTCAAAAAACTCAGACAGACAGTTTTCGCAAGCCTCTTTTGAGGCCAAGTGCGTTTTGCATGGACCGGAAGAGATGATAATCACTTGGAGCTAGGTCCGGACTATACGGTGGGTACAATAGGACATCCCATCCGAGCTCCCGTAGCTTCTGGCGAGTCATCAAAGATGTGTGAGGCCGAGCGTTGTCCTGGTGGAAAACAACACCATTCCTATTGATAATTTCTGGCCGCTTCTGGTCAATCGCCTGCTTCAAACGGTCAAGCTGCTCACAGTAGGGAACCGAGTTGAGGGCCTGGCCACAGTTGAGCGGCTCATAGTGGATGATTCCCTTATCAATCCCACCAAACACACATCAAAACCTTCCTGGCCGTCAATCCGAGCTTGGCGATGGTTTGGGCCGGCTCACCGCGCTTCAACCACGACTTTTTTCGCTTTAGGTTGTCCACTTTTCATCAGCATCTTCTTCAAAAATGGGTCGAGTTCGTTCCGTTTCAGCAGTGCATCGCAGGCGTTGATTCGGTCTAAAAGATTTTTTGCGCCAACTCGTGTGGCACCCATACATCCAGCTTTTTTTGGAATCCAATCTTCTGGAAATGGTTCCAAACGGTTTTATGGTCTATACCCAGTTCCTGGGCAATCGAGCGAGTGCTCACATGCCGGTCTACTTGGATGATTTCAACGATTTTATCGGTTTCCACGACGATTGGCCTACCAGTACGGGGTGTATCTTCGACAGCCACTACACCAGAACGAAATCGATCAAACCAACGCTGTGCTGTGCGAATCGTTACAGTATCGGGTCCATAAACTACACGAATTTTTCTGCCGCCTTTCGTTGCAGTTTTACCTCGCAGGTAGTAAAATCATATGGCGAATTTCTTGCTTGGTGGACTCCATCTTTGACGCGCTATGACTTCAGACTGAAAAGGACAATCACAAAACTGTCAAAAAGACACTTGTAGCACAGATTGTCGTCTTTAAATAGCCGTATACTATGACCCGATACAATAAGTATTAGGCTGTCAAAAAAGTCCTGCGGTATTTTTTTTGAATTTTCATTTGTTCATAAAATTAGTTCAATCATCTGTTTTAAGTCAAATATGCGCCGTTTTGTTCGATGGCTTGTTCCCAACGAGATGCCAACTTCATAATATCCCTGTTATAGAAGCTCGCTTCCTTATTGGCAAAAAAACTTTTTCTTCTTCTTCTTCTTCTTCAATGGCACTAACGTTCCTAGAGGAACTTCGCCGTCTCAACGTAGTATTACTTGCGTCATTTTTATTAGTACTTAGTTGAGATTTCTATGCCAAATAACACGCCTTGAATGCATTCTGAGTGGCAAGCTCTAGAATACGCGTGATCACAGTGCAAGTCGGAGGAAATTTCTTCGACGAAAAATTCCCCCGACCAGAACGGGAATCGAACCCGAACACCCGACATGTTAGTTATGACGCTTACCACTCGGCCACGGGAGCATTGGCAAAAAACTCGGATAGCCAATTTTCACAGGCCTCTTTTGTGGCTAACTTCTGACTACCTAGCTCGTTCGCCATGGACAAAAACAGGTGGTAGTCACTTGGTGCAAGGTCCGAACTATACGGCGGATGCAAAAGAACCTCCCATCCGAGCTCCCGGAGCTTCTGGCGCGTCACCAAAGAAGTGTGTGGCCTGGGGTTGTCCTGATGGAAGACAATGCGGCCTCTGTTTATCAAAGATGCCCTCTTCTTCATGAGTGCTACCTTCAAGCGGTCCAGTTGTTGGCAGTACAGGTCCGAATTGAGCGTTTGGCCATAGGGAAGCAGCTCATAATAGATTATTCCTTGACAATCCCACCAAACACACAGCAGAACCTTCCTGGCCGTTAATGAGGGCTTGGCCACCGTCTGAGCCGCTTCAGCGGGCTTCGACCACGACCGTTTGCGCTTCACGTTGTCGTAAGTGACCCACTTTTCATCGCCAGTCACCATCCGCTTCAGAAACGGGTCGATTTTGTTGCGATTCAGCAGCGATTCACAGGCGTCGATACGGTCAAAGATGTTTTTTTGCGTGAACGTGTGTGGCACCCATACATCGAGCTTCTTTGTGAATCCAAGCTTCTTCAAATGGTTAATAACGGTTTGATGACTTATCCCCAGCTCTTGGCCGATGCTACGGCTGCTACGATATTTCTTTTTCCCCAACCCAATACATCACCAGTAATATGCGTGTGCCATTGGCACGGCACGTACCATGGCACGACAAAATGCTGTTCCATTTGGCATGGCACAGAGCTGTGTCATGGTACACTTGGCACGGTTTTCACAGCTGGCACAGATTGGCACAGCTGGCACGTTTCGTACAAATGGCACGGTTGGCACACTTTGGCACAGTTGACACAGCTGGCACAGATGGCACAAATCGTACAGCTGGCACAGGTGGCACAGATGGCACGGTTGGCACACTTTGGCACAGCTGGCACAGATTAGCACAAATGGCACAAATGGCACGAATGGCACGAATGGCACGAATTGCACAAATGGCACAAATGGTATAAATGGCACAAACGGCACAAATGGCACAAATGGAACAAATGGCACAAATCGCACAAATGGCACATTTGGTATACTTCCGAATCGCGCTAGGCGACGAACTCAATAATAGAAATTTTACCCCCTTCTTGTCAACACAATTTTATCTCTGCTATCATTATAAAACTGCGTATTCCATTGTCTTGAGGACCCAAAGAATGGAGGACTGCATATTTTCTCAGAATTCCATCAATATGGGTATCAAATGAAAGGACTTGACTAGTAGAACACAGTTATTTATAAAAAATTAAAATCCAAAATGGCCGCCACCACAAAATGGCGCCATATATATATTTTTCGAACCCCCATCAAAATCAATGAAGAATGCAAATCCAAAATGGCCACCACCAGAAAATGGCGCCATATATATTTTTTTCAAAACCCCATCAATATGAGTATAAAATGAAAGGGCTTGATTAGCAGAACACAGTTTTTTATGATAAATGCAAATTCAAAATGGCCACCACGACGAAATGGTGCCATATATATTTTTTTCGAAACCCCATCAATATGGCTATCAAATGAAAGGGCTTTTTAATAGAACACAGTTATTTATAGAAAATGCAAATCCAAAATGGCCGCCATCACAAAATAGCACCGTATATTTTTTTTCTAAAGCCCATCAATATGGGTGTCACATGAAAGGGCTTGACTAGTAGAACACAGTTATTTATGAAAAAATGCAAATAAAAAATGGCCGCCACCACAAAATGGCGCCATATATTTTTTTCAAAACCCCATAAATATGAGTATCAAATGAAAGGGCTTGACTAGCAGTTATCTATGTTAAATTAATTAACCTTAGAATTTGAAGTATCTAAAAAAACAAACAAAGAAGAAAAAGAAATTAAAAAAGACAATTGTCTTAAAGGGAAAATATTATACAAAATGTATTAAGAAGGAACCCCTGTCTGGAAGGTTGAAAAATAATAAATTTTCGTGATTTTTTTTTCCAGATGTTAGGAATAAAGTCAAGTGTTCGGGTATTTTGGTTATTGTTAAAGTTATATTTGTAGATGTATTTATCATGTTTCGAGTTTACGAATAATGATTATTACGCTGTTGACAGCTGGATACCTTACTGGTGGTTTCGGTTCTGAAGCAACGGGGTGCCGCAGAACGATGAGTAATTTGAAACTTTAGAACAATACATAAAGCATTACATAGGGGTTTTTAAAAATTCCGAAAATTGCCAAAATGGCGAACATTTTTGCTAAAAATGAGTTTTTTTATCTGTATTATAGTGATTTTCAACTCATTTGGCTGGTTCGTCACTTTTACTTCCATTTTTGGAAGAATGTCGGGAGTGAGAATTGAACTCGTGACCTTCAGCGTGAGAGGCATGGATGTTACCACTACGCCAGATCGCCTCCACCCTAAAAATGAGTTATTTTTCATGATAAATCGCAGTTTATATGCTCATAAAAAATCGAAAAAATATATATGAAAGCGGCTATGTAAGGATTTAGATAATTCATTTTCACATGCTGATAAAAAAAACTCAGCCAAATCGATCGAGTAGATCCTGAGATATCGATACCACCAGCTGAAAAACATGCTTTCGAGAAAAACACGTTCAAAAATTCGCACAGTAATACTTAATATATCCCTTGAGGTGACCTCATACTTTCGGCTGTAACTTTCCAACGAAATCAAATATCGAACAATTCTTTCAGGACAACATTTCTGAGGACATAAGCTTCCCAAAAATGCAAAAAAAACGATTTTTGCGAGGGTCACCCCTTAAAATATGGATGTCCACTGTGCCATGGCACGCCATTTCTGTGCCATTTTTGTTTGGCACGGCACGGCCCCTGTGCCAAATCGCCCGCACTCTAATCACCAGGCTATAAAGTTATTACAAACAATGTTCCGAACAACGTGGCAACGAAGGAGAAAATGAGCTTGACCTTTTCCAGGTCGAACACGATAACTGTA
Source organism: Toxorhynchites rutilus septentrionalis (assembly GCF_029784135.1). Classification (NCBI taxonomy): domain Eukaryota; kingdom Metazoa; phylum Arthropoda; class Insecta; order Diptera; family Culicidae; genus Toxorhynchites; species Toxorhynchites rutilus. The sequence goes on from NC_073744.1 coordinate 114,380,395, forward strand.
AAAATGGTTCGATGTTGGCATGTGGTCGAATAAATGCGGGCCTAGAGCTGTGGCCTCATAGGTTCGGCCACTTGAACGTGAAGCAGCTTGAACAGTTGATTATTACAGACATGGTCGACGGTTTGGTGTGTATTAGAGTACCAATGGATGCATGGGAAAAAAGTGACCCTCGAATTTTCAAAGCGAACTTGATTAAAAATGTTGATTCCCACGAAAAACTACCCTATGCAAAAATATATGCTCGATCGGACTTCATTTACTAGTGTCGCACAGCGGTCAAAGTTTGAGTATTTTGAAAACCGAAAAATCACCCAAGGGGGAAAAAATCGGGGAAATCGGGGTTTTTGAAAAAAAAATTTGATGCCAAATGTCTTCAAATTGCATGAAACGTCGAGATCTACTGTCATCTCGAATTTTTTTTTATCAAAAATCGACACTCTGGGATTTTTCGGAGTACGAGGCAGAACGTATGGCTTAGGGTGCCAATGAAAATCGTCATATCGATTTTTCATACGGGACACCCTACGAAATGTTGGTTTGCACGATAAAATACCCTCTGCAATATATTGGCTCATACGGACTTCATTTATTATTGTTACAGATCTAAAAATTTAGGTTTTCTGAAAATCGAAAAATTACCCAAGGGTGAAGTACAGGAAATCAGGGGTTTAAAAAAAATTGTTTTACGCCAAATGTCTTAAAATTGCATGAAACGTTGAGATTTACTGTTATCTCGAAAAAATAAATCAAACTGCTGCGTATCTAATGAACAGATCACCTATCTGTATAACTGATTTAGATAAGACGCCTTCTGAGCTTTGGAAAGGTAAGCGACCGGATGTTTTCAAACACCGTAAGAAGCTAGATGCGAAGACGTGGAAGGGCTTTTTCGTGGGATACGCAGCCAATGGGTATCTGGTCTAGAATCCCAATGAAGAATCGATCATGGTGGCCCGCAATATCGATTTTCTGGAGTAGCAGGCATTCGAAGAAAGGAATTCAAAGAAACTGAACGACAAGCCGAATAGTGTGATTTGTGTCAGTGTCAGTGAACTCTATACTCTTACTCCTAAATGGCTACTGTCTAATGTACCATATGCAATGGTATAGAAGAAATACTCTTTCGCCTATGAATGGCAACTGTGTAATGTGCTATGTATACACCCATAATTGATTTTTAGCTCATGTTTTCTCATCCCGATTTATTACATTAAATGAGCGTAGAGATAACAGGAAATGTCATGACTCACAAATACTGGTAAGCATTTGTATAATATATATGGTACGGCAATATAAGATTAATATGAGTTAGCGAAACAAGAGACACGTTTCGAATAAGCACGCATTACTTGGCCACATATGTACACGGCCCAGACCGAGATGGATATAGATCTCCTTTATGCTTGAAAGTGTTTTTTAAGAGTAAAATTAAAATTCAATTTGTATCGAGATGTAATATTATCACACTTCTACCGAACAGCATCATTAACTATGTGGATAGCGTGGTCGTGTAAAACAGACTTGCATTCGATCCCCGTTGACATCATTTGGACTTTTTTTGGTGCAATCCCAAAAAAGATGAAACAAGAAAAAAGAAAGAGATGTCTGCTTCCATACGTACAAACATTTTGAAGCGTTGGGGGACAGATGACATTATTTGCTCATTTAACGCTACAAGGCATGAAAAGACATGGTTTCTGCCGAAAATGAAATGCTTTCTAGCAACGCTAGTTTGGGTGTAGATATGATAAACATGTGACATGTACACGATTAAAATTCGGTTCTGTTACAGCTAAAATGCTAATGAGCCTAAATAAAAATAAAACAAATGAGATAAAAAAAAACCAACAAACGGGTGGGGCCGAGTCCTTGAGTGAATAGGGCAATGAATACGGAGGAGAAGAACGTTTCACGAGTTGTTCTGAAGATGGAGACAGTGCTCCGGATGATGAAAGTGAAAATGTATCGCATGAGCAGCCCACCCGAAACCGTGAGGTGCCATCGTGGCAGAGAGACTATGAAGTGGACTACGGCCAGTTTCGCATTAAATGCAGTGTCGTATATTGAGAATCTACCGAATCTATTCTATGTTTCAGCCAGCGTCGTTATTTGGAGAACCTACTATCCGGAACACAGGACTGTCGACCAATCGCAACGCCAATGGAACATCGGTTGAAACTACCGAAGGGGATAGAGTCGAAGAGAACTGACAAATCGTATCGCGAGCTAGTTGGCTGCGTCATGTATGTCGTCTCAGCCAGACTTAGCGGATTCAACGAACTATTTGAGCCAGTTTCAAGCGTGCCCTAACGAGGAACATTGGGTCCATCTTCGGCGTGTCCTACGTTATATTAAAGGGACATTGGATCTTGAACTGGCCTATGGGATAGCGAAGCGGATCCACTGCTGGAAGTGTTTACGGACGCCGATTGGGCGAATGATGTTGCCGATCGCCGTTTTGTATCGGGCGCTGTCTTTAAGGTTTTTGGTGCAACGGTCAGCTGGCGTGCGAGGAACCAAGTTACAGAGTCTCTCTCGTCTACCGAAAGCGAGCTAATATGAGAACAATCAATTAACGATAAAGATCGCGTCGAACCCGAAGGATTCCGGACCTCGAAAGCATCTGGATGTTAAGCATTTCTTCGTGCGTGAGCTGCTGGAGGCTAATCACATTCGGGTCGATTATGTTCCAACGTTGAAGCAGTAAGCAGACTTTCTGGTCAAGAGCCTTCCTGCGCCAGCATTCATAAAGTTTCGGGACTGCCTTGGATTAACAGATTGCAGCGTTTGAGCGGGCGCGTTAAGTATGCAAACTCTACAATATCTACGTCACTGGTATGCCCTCACTACCGCTCATGCAACTGTCATTATTGACGTCCCGTTGATTTTCTCTATTTGTTGTTCCAAGCGTAACCGCTATTAATAAAACACGTTGTTATTTTTTCTCTGAGCTATTTTTCCTCATCGTGTTCGAGTTTATTTATCCCAATCCGAAAGTCCATCCGCCGGATAATTTCATCAAGGTCACTGAATTGATTGGTTCTTTGAAGAATTTCACCACTAATGGTTTGATGAGGGACCTCTGGGGAAACGTCAAACAATTACTCGCGGTGCGGAACACTGAACAAAATGATGGAAGAGCACGTTCACAATAATTTTCGTGGATGGCGGAAAACAAGATTTTCACTATAGGATTTTAGAACGAAGAACAAGAAAATACCGCAATGTGGATGGCCACGCATAAAATAAACTTCAAAATAATTTTCCTTCTGTACCTGTATCTTTTTTTTATTTACAATTTTTCTCAAAATGGCTTGAGCTCACCGGTTACATTGCGACCGATCACTGTGTTGGTCGACACGTTGATTGGCATGACGAGACATCAAACTTATACAACGTGGCTAGACCATAGGGTCGAGGAGATTTATGGATTTCTCACGCTCACTGACTCGTCAAAATTGACGGAGTAGTTATCCACGGTTCCGGAACCACTTTTAAGGAGACTAGCAATCTCGTTGTAATAATCGTGGCAACTATCACAACTACGTCCGTACCGCTACAAATCTTTACAAAGACTCCCCGATTATCTCTACTTCATCTCCTCTCATTCCTTTTTCATCATTTGGCAATCCAATTGAACAATTAAAACTCTCGACCCTATTCTGGTTCCCTGGTAATTTTCCATTGATAGTCGTTTCCAATGCATATGCCGAGCCGCTCCCTCTTCGATGTGATGACAAAGAAGACGATGACCACTCCGATAATACAGCACAACTTAATAAAGGTTGTGTCACATCAAATTGCATCACGGAAAAAAACGCTGTAGAAATTCGCCCAGTAGACCGATCCTTTTGAAAATTTTAGACAGTAAAATAAAAACTACTAAACAACTTTTGGCATTTTCTTTTTATTCATACTTCGAGCCCAAGCCCGTATGCTCGCACCTTCCTCTTTACCCCGTCCATAAGGTTCTGTACAACCTCAGGTTGTAGTTTTTTTTTTAACAGAAATCCATTTTCTCTTGAAGTCCGCCTCCGATTTGACAACTTTTGGGTTCTTCCGGAGGGCCTATTTCATAATCGCCCAATATTTCTCTATTGGGCGAAGCTCCGGCGCGTTGGGCGGGTTCATTTCCTTTGGCACGAAGGTGACCCCGTTGGCTTCGTACCACTCCAACACGTCCTTTGAATAGTGGCACGAAGCGAGATCCGGCCAGAAGATGGTCGGGCCCTCGTGCTGCTTCAATAGTGGTAGTAAGCGCTTCTGTAGGCACTCCTTAAGGTAAACCTGCCCGTTTACCGTGCCGGTCATCACGAAGGGGGCGCTCCGCTTTCCGCAAGAGCAGATCGCTTGCCACACCATGTATTTTTTGGCAAACTTGGATAGTTTCTGCTTGCGAATCTCCTCCGGAACGCTGAATTTGTCCTCTGCGGAGAAGAACAACAGGCCCGGCAGCTGACGAAAGTCCGCTTTGACGTAGGTTTCGTCGTCCATTACCAGGCAATGCGGCTTCGTCAGCATTTCGGTGTACAGCTTCCGGGCTCGCGTCTTCCCCACCATGTTTTGCCTTTCGTCGCGGTTAGGAGCCTTCTGAACCTTGTATGTACGCAGGCCCTCCCGCTGCTTGGTCCGCTGGACGAATGAACTTGACAAATTCAGCTTATTGGCGACATCCCGGACCGAACTTCTCGGATCACGTCTAAACTGCTTAACTACGTGCTTGTGATCTTTTCAACTGACGGAGCATCCATTTTTGCCGTTCTTCACCTTCCGGTCGATGGTTAGGTTCTCGAAGTATCGTTTTAGTACTCTGCTGACCGTGGATTGGACGATTCCCAGCATCTTACCGATGTCCCGATGTGACAACTCCGGATTCTCAAAATGAGTGCAAATTTGGAAAAATGTTTTTTCGTTCGACGACATTTTTACAAATTTACGAAAAATTGACAGTGAAGCATGGCCAACGTGATCTATACACTCTTATCTGATTATAAGCGAAAGCTGAAGATATAATTCCTAAAAACTAAATTTCTACAGCGTTTTTTCCGTGATGCAATTTGATGTGATACACCCTTTACTATTGGTTTCGGTTGGTGTCACGACTCATAACTGAATATTTAAAGTAGCATGCTTTACTTGCACGTTATACCTAACACTTGTTTCCGCACAAATACATAAAAAAATGAATATATAAACAAGCAATGTACTGAACAAACAAGCAATTGTAAATGGATTTAGAATAATCAATAAATAATTGAATACATAAATAAACCTGTAAATAACTATATTTATTTTCCTCCTACTAGATAAATAAATATAACAAGACTAACTAACGTGAAAACATAATAATTTCGTGTGAAACACAAACCTGGGGGGTGCGATTAATCGTTTTATTTGGTTCTTTACAAAAATTGGACTCAAACGTCATCTTTTCTACGACAGTTAATCACAGACTCCCAACAATTTTTTTTATTTGTCACTTGAGAAATTATTAGGCGTACCGGTAAGTTTTTTCGGTTTTACAACAGATCGCGTAACTTGATTATTATTCCAGTGAGTCGAATTTCCAGACATTCGTTGGAAAGCTACTGTCATTGCGCGTCTTTTTCAGTATACAGGGCGGACTCGATTATATACAGTTTTTGATTTCTTTTCACTGTATATAATCGAATCCTGTATATAATCGAGTCAAAAAAATTGTTTTATTCGTTTTTTTGCATGTATTTTTCGCTTTTTGAAAATAAAAGAAGAATTTGATTTTTGATTCATCCCCTTAAAGTCAGAAAACACCTTTCTCACATGAAAAAAAATAATTTATCCAGATTCTCTCAGGAGGTGATAGACGATGAAAAAAATCCTCCTACGCATATGTTTGAATTTCAACAATGACAGAGTTATAGAACTTTTTTTTGCTTTGGACTCTGTTGCCTGAAACTGTCTCTACATTTAAAAGTACGCTACGGAAGACGATTCTGTTGCTTTCATTTGAAAGATGAGAAAATTTAGTACAGAATATAATAGCGGAACAACTTAATTTAGTGGATTTTGATAGGCTTTTGGAAGTGAAAAACTCAAGTGTAAATAATTTTTTATGTGTTTTCATTAATTTTATCCTAAAAAATTATAATCAACTAGATTGTTTCTATCAATTAAATTGAAGCTCTCTAACCGCTCTACATATTGTTCTCTACTTCTATCTTCCTTAATTTGGTTGCAATATCGATATAAACAATTCTTGGTGAAAATTCAAGCAAAATCTTCAAAAATCACGATTTTTACCCCACTGTAAATGTAATAGCCACTCAAACATCACCTTATTGTTGAATGGTTACATTTCTTCTTAAAATAAGTCATATTTGAAATATAAAAAAAAATCCAAACTGTATATAATCGAGTCCAAAATCGTATATAATCGAATCACATATAATCGAGTCTGTATATAATCGAGTCAAAGCTGTATGTCAAAAAGTTGAAGCGTAAACAACACAGTTTTTTGCCACTTCGAATATATCGAATTTCGTATCAACGAGTGTTTTTGCCGGGAGTGTTTAAAAGTGGTAATTTTGTCTTGGAAGACGAAGAACGTTCCAGACCGTCAAAAAAGGTTGAAGATGAAGGATTGGAGGCTTTACTCGGTCAAGATCCGTCACAAAAGCAACAAGAACTTGCAAATACACTTGGAGTAGCTCAACAAACCATATCCGATCGTTTAGAAGCAATGGGAATGATCCGAATGATAGGACATTGGGTACCGTATGAATTGAAGCCACGCGACGTCGCACGCCGTTTTTACACGTGTGAAAAACTGCTCCAACGGCATAAAAGAAAGGGTTTTTGCATCGAATCGTTACTGGTGTTGAAAAGTGGGTCCATTACGACAATCCTAAATGTCGGGCAACGTATGGATACCCCGGCCATGCATCAACATCGACGACCGCGCGTAATATTCACGGCCAGAAGGTTATGCTGTCTATTTGGTGGGACCACCTGGGTGTGGTGTACTATGCGCTCCTAAAACCGATTGAAACCATTACGGGGGACCTCTACCGACGACAATTAATGCGTTTGAGCCGTGCACTGAAGGAAAAACGGCCACAATACGAGCATAGACACGATAAAGTTATTATGCAGCACTACAATGCTCGGCCGTATGTCGCGAAATCGGCCAAAACATACTTGGACACGCTGAAATGGAAGGACCTATCCCACCCGCCGTATTCTTCAGACATTGCTCCGTCCGATTACTACCTTTTTCGATCGATGCAACATGGCCTGGTTGACCAGCACTTCTCCAATTTTGATGAGGTCAAAAATTGAATCGATTCGTGGTTAGCCGACAAACCGGCCGATTATTTACGCAAAGGGATTCGTGAATTGCCAGAAAGATGGGAAAAAGTTGTGACTAGCTATGGGCAATACTTTGAATATAAAATTTGTAACCATTTTTGCAGAATAAAGCATTAGTTTTTGAAAAAAACCAGGAACCATTTTTGCAGAATAAAGCATTAATTTTTGGAAAAAAACAAGAAATAATTATTAATTACACTTGATATTGTCTGAATTTTATGTCTATTTATTGATGACAAAATGGTATCAAGTTTACTCACTTGACCAACCAAAATGTTTTTGGTGGTCGATGGTATCACTTCATTCTTGTAAAGGGATCTCTTGCCCAAAATAGTTTGAGAGTCCCTGATGTAGAGCATGGAAATCAATTTTGCTATGTTGGATTATAGCAAGCTCAACATTCTCATTCATATCATGCAACGTTGCACTATCGTTAACCAGAGTTGGAGAGGAGATGACAAGAGGCGGATTGTGAAGGTCAGCTGACAGAAGTGGCGAAACGGTTCTCGAAATTTCCACAAGCAAATCAGGGGAACAGAAGAACAAGTCGAGTGATTGATTCGACTTTCCTCAAGATTCCTTCGGTGCTAATTAAGGAAATCCATGCCATCAATCAACAGGGAGCTAGCCATTGATAACGGAACATAATTCACAGGTTGGATCAGTCCATCAGAACAACTTCGGGAAATTCCAGATTGATTATAATCATCGTATACCAACAAAATATCGTCATCAGAGCCATGAATGGATGCAATATGCCCATTTTGTAAAAATCTTCCATCTTGGTCCGTTAATATTGGGTTGGGGAAAAAGAAATGTTGTATATTGTCAATATATGGCAACACTTAAACATATCTTGTGTTGTACTTATCGCATCGGGTCATACTATACGGCTATTTAAAGACGACAATCTGTGGTACAAGTGTCGTTTTAACAGTGTTGTGATTGTCCTTTTCAGTCTCAAGTTATAGCGCGTCAAAGATGGAGTCCACCAAGCAAGAAATTCGCCATATGTTTTTACTACCTGCGAGGTAAAACTGCAACGAAAGGCGGCAGAAAAAATTCGTGTAGTTTATGGACCCGATACTGTAACGATTCGCACAGCACAGCGTTGGTTTGATCGATTTCGTTCTGGTGTAGTGGCTGTCGAAGATACACCCCGTACTGGTAGGCCAATCGTCGTGGAAAAAAGAAATGATCAATAGGAATGGTGTTGTTTTCCAATGCTCGGCCTCACACATGGACAACGCTCGGCCTCACACATTTTTGATGACCCGCCAGAAGCTATGCCAGAGCTCGGATGGGATTGCACCCACCGTATAGTCCGGACCTGGCTCCAAGTGATTATCATCTCTTCCGGTCCATGCAAAACGCTCTTGGTGATACTAAGTTGGCCTCATAAGAGGCTTGCGAGAACAGGCTGTTTTTTTGAGTTTTCTGCAAATAAGGAGGGGGGCCTTCTAAATGGCAACAAGTTTACGAACAAAACGGCGCATATTTGACTTAAATTGGATAATTTTAAGTATTTTGAATAAAGCGTCAAATTTCGATCAGAAATACGACATTTCTTTTTCCCCAACCCAATATAACAGGATACCAATTCATCGGTTCAAATAGAAAACATCACCCATTATAATATAAACAGCGATCCAATCTAGCAAATTTAAACGATCCTTTATTTGAACTCTCATGATCAACGCGGAAAATGGTGCACGTTGTTTTGCATACTAAATGTCCCATTAAAACGTTATTTCGCTAGAATAACTTGCGACATCAATAATCTTGCAAATCACGAACTTTAGAAGCAACGTGCGCTAGAATCTGAACTCACCATCCCGTGTCAATTTATTTCCTCCTTTTTTATTGCAACTAAAGAGTTCCAAGATTCTGGTCGTTCATCCTGGAAACGGTCATCCGGCGAATTTTAAATGGTTCGAAAACTGAACAAAGTTTTGCAGCAGAAAAAAAACGATCGCTTTGTTATGTGCGGATTGTCATATGAAGTTTTACTTTCGTATTGTTTTCATGAATCGCGCCGCGTTGGTCACGTCCATATCGTTGGATGACGACGTGAAATAATTTCCCAATGAGGTAGACCTCATATTTAAACGAAGCTATTCGTTTATTCGTTTTCATTGTGTCCACACAAGCGTTCATCTTTATAGGTTGTCGAGAACAGTTTTTACTTTCTGCTCGTTTCGAAGATAAATGTTTCGTGGAAAGGATAAGTTATGATCTATATGAACATCTCATGGATGGCTACTCGAGAATATAATAAAATCAAGTATTAAGATATAGATAGAATATAGATAGAAAAGTTAAACGGAATGCAATTTGTTGATTATCATTTTCCTCATGACTTTGTTCGCGGAACTACAATTTTTCGACTTTAATTTCCTCCATTAGTCGCTTTTACTTCTTACATGAACCTTGTGTGAGTTTTCCTTGTTCAGCATTTCTGGACATTTTGAAGGTAAAACAGTACCAGTCTTGTACTACTTTTCCATTAAAAAAGACCATGATATAGTTATGAAATAACTAGATCTATATGTGAAAGTGAATGATTCAAATGTTCTTCTGATACTATCAAAGTTTTCAGAGAAGCAAAATGGAAAACGTGTTCCACTGGTGAAATGATTTCGACATACAGTGATACAAACTCGCCACCAAGCAGATCTCTTTTCTCTTCTTTTGAAAACCGAAAACAAGTTTTCGGAACATTCTTCTTAGATAAAGTCGTAGTGTCATATAAGAGTGGAAAGGTTTGCTATCTAGTTTTAGAATAATGGGTTTTACTTGTCTAAAAATGGTAAATGTATGTGCGAATGTATGAAATATGACTCCAACGTGAGTGGTTGAAGTTTCAACTCGATTTCAAAGACGTTGATCAATTTCAGAGTTCCATCTTTAGTAGGGTTACCCCTATTCATTGCAACTATCTTAAGCTGCCTTCAGTTGTTATCTACGAGTTTTTGATGTATTCGGAAGGAATAGTCATCTATTCATTTATCAAGCGGTTTCTAAAATCTTTATTTTTAAAAATTTGATGGTTTCTAATCCAAATTACTCCCATACTTTTTTTTTGCTGGGATTGATGTCGGGAGATTGTGGAGGGATATTGATAACTTTTGAGTAATTGCATTGTAGCCATGTGCGAACATTATGTGCCTTGTGCTTTGGGTCATTGTCTTGATAAAACATGAATCCTCGATTCAATCCCATTTTCTCGACACTTTGCTTGAACATCCTGAAGGAAAACATGTAGCAAAATGTGAACAAAATGAGTTTGAATCAAGGATTCAAGTTTTACCAAGACAATGACCCAAAGCACATAGCACTTGAAGTTCGCACATAGTTACTTTACAATTGCTCGAAATTGATCAATACTCCTCCACAATCTCCCGACTTCAATCCCATTGAAAAAACTATGGGAACAATCAGTTAGAAACCATCATTTTTTTAAATAACAATTTCAAACCCCACTTTCATTATAAAGTTTCAGCATTATTGACCAGTAAAATTTTCTTAACTTAATTATAATTCAGTTTTACTTCTCGAAAAATGTTAGGTTGTTGTGATTCTGAACGCAAGAATTACCACCTTGATCAAAAAGTTCCAAGTTTATTCAGGAAATGAAAAATACAATTATTATACATCAATATCGATATTGTCCCCTTTAAAGTACCCCCTATCGACTGCAACGCACTTATGCCAGCGCTTGATCCAATCCTCGAAACATTTTTTTCCAAAATATATATTTTTATCAAGGCTCATATGGCGTTAGCCTGACACGGCCGGGAGCTCAATATTAGAACATATGGGAATTCAATTTATTTTTTTTTCATTTCAACAATTACTCATTCGTGATTTTCGTAATCTACGGGACCATCATCATCATTATTTACCGCGATCAAGAACAAAAGGCCAGGTTTATTGACGAAAGAAGTGTTCCTCATCCACGATCATGCGCGGCCCATTCTGCTCTTGTAACTCAAGAGCAATTGATAAAATTCAAGTGGACTGTGTTCGAGCATCCTCCTTACTCCCCAGACCTCGCCCCTAACGACACTCACTTATTCCCGGTGATGAAACAGGTGTTCGGCGGTCAACGATTCGATAACACTGAAGAAATTCGTGACGCAGTTACATCGTACTTCAAAAAATCGGACGTTACACACTTCGCGCTCGGAATAGAAAAACTCGTACCACGCTATGAAAAATGCCTCGAACGTTACGGCGATTATGTAGAAAAATTGAAAATAAAATGTAGATCACGAAAATCACCTCGTTTTTTGTCCTAACTTTTTTTTTCGTCGTTTTCTGAGGCACTGAAACTTATTTTTAAAGATCCTCGTAACAATGTAAGGCGAAACCCGAAGAAGGAATCGTCCGATTTGAGCCATCTTTATTTTGATGTATTCGTCTCTGCCCGTAGATCCATGTTATGGAGAAAAAAATCGGAAAATTTTCGGAAAACTCTGAAGGAAGGTCGGAAAATTGATTTCCCATATATTTTAAAACTGCTAACTGCCCAAATGTTTGCGAAATCATATTCTACCCCTTGGGTGCATTCACAAGCAAACGATTTACGGTGTCGACATCTGTGAAAAAAAAATTACGGTGTCGACATCTGTGGCGACTCTGTCAGATTGGCAGGCCTGAAGGCAGTTTTAAAACATTAAAATTTGAACTAATATTTTTATTTGGTATTATTTAATAATTTGAAACACGTGGTGCTGACCCTAACTTAATCCTTTTTCTAAGTTTTTTTCTGATAATCCCACAAAAACTAATTATTATTATATAAAATTCTCTTTAGAAACCATTTATGATCAAGATTGTTTACCCAGTAGTGAAAAATGTGATTTTCAATTACACAGAATGCATATTTGATACGAAAAAGTTATTTTTTTTTCATAATTTTTATCTTGAAAGTGTGTTCATTCCATATGAAAATCCATTGTATTTGTCGCTTCACAAAAGTTCCAGAGTCAGGTTCTGCGATTTGAAGATGACAGACAAAACTTAACGATACCTGTCGGTTTCGAGTTGCTTCGTGTGCGGATCGAAGTTGATCTCAAGTTTGACAGCTGAGATGAAGACAAGTTGAGTTCGAGCTTCAGTTGACCCGTGTGCGGACGGCCTAACTCAATCAAAACTCTATGTTCAGTTCCCCTGGATGGATGCGGGGCTCAACGTGCTAACAATATTACTTCTTTGAATTAAAGTCAATTACGGACGAACTAAAACATATTTTTAAAGCATAGGTCTGCTTTGTTCTTAATCGGTTCAAATGATCTACTTGGCATGTTTAAAGCAAGCTGCGGCATGTTGAAATTCGTATCTTGTTACTCTCAGATTAACAAGTAGTTTTATCTGAGAGAAGCAGAGTTTCTGAGTAAAATTAAGTAAGAATAAAACAATAATGGTTATGAAGCTAGTTAAATAAGGGAATATAGTTACTATATTCCACCTTATGTACAAAAATGTAGGTTCTATTGTTATGAAACATAGTGTATTATAATTAGAGTTGAAAAGGATATTTGGTAACTATCCGGCCGGATATCGGATATTTGAAAAAATATATATTTCTTATCATCATAACATAAATTATAACACATTAGCATATAAACATCATTCACACGTGTATAAAAATACGGTATGATTGTTGATATGTCGAAAATGTTATAAAATTAAATTATTATCAACTCATATCATCAACGTTTTATTCAGCTTCATCGCTTTCGTTTTGTTTAACAGGTGTTGAAGACGGCAATGAGATGTTATTCTTAGTTATTCTTACTGATATTTCTGTATGATGATTTTGATTTTGATGATTTTTTGTCTGTCTGTTTATATTTCGAGAATTCCTAAATAGTCTGATCAGAACCTCGGGTTTAAAAAGTTTGCAGTCATATTTTGATTTTCTTCTATGTAGTTAAAAACAACCTATCCAGCGTTTAATGATGTTCTCACGCGAAGTAAGTTCGGTGTTCTTTGTGCAGTCTCGTCCTTATCGAAATACTTTTTTGATGCAGCAACATGCGGAATTCCCTCGAATGTATAAAAGCACAACGCACTTCTTTACCAAGCTTAACAGTTGTTGAGTCTTCAAATTAGTGAATCTGTCGTCGATCATAATAATTTCGATTTGTAGTGAAGTAAGTGCACCCTCTCTCAGACTACCATCCCTGAAGACAATTCTAAGTTTGTTTTCAATCTTAATGAGAATAAAAGATTGCTGATTGAAGAATCTTATTATAATATAAAACCATAACCAGAAAAAAAAACTATTCCTCGTAGAAAACATGATACACTATTAAATAGGATTTTTTTTCAACTCGCAATAATCGCACCTCGGTAAAACCTCTTTGGTAACGATATTGATTCTAAGCGAAAAATTTAATATTCGTTCAATATTTTTATTTAAAAAAGTGTTTATTTCTTTCTTATCGCTTTATTTGCATCATGTCTCATGCCGTTTCTATTAATTTTCTATTTGCTAATAAAGAGCTGAATATCCGGCTATCCGGCCTCAAAGCTGATCGGATATTCGGTATCAGGTGTCCAGCCAAACCACTATCTGTTTCATCACTAATTATAATGATGAGTTTTGGTGAAATTTTCAGGAAATTTCTAGGAATATGACTAGCAACATTTCACGGCCATAAGTGCCGTACTGCACTCAAAAACTATTCCGCTGGGGCCATGAGTGCAGCACTGCACACGCGAAATCTTCCAAAGCTTCAAACGTGTACGCATCAGCACACGTTCTACGTTGAAACTAATGTGTTTTTCGTTTTCTACTGGACTCAATTTTACGAACTTTTTGGCCAAAACACCATGGCCGTCAAAGTGTTAAGCAATGCCTATTTTAGGTATCCAAATGATGTCAAAAAGTAATATTCATTCAAAATTCAACCTGCATTCGGCCCTGCTATTTTCACATAGTTAGTTGCCTCAAACGACGTTAGATGTCGACACTTAGCATCGTCATCGCGAATAGAAGATATGATTTGAATTTTCTATATGTAACGCGCGTTACTTATTGTAAGCAAGATTGCGTGAATAATGAAAAGTTCGGTATTATTCCTGTACACACTCTACGGTAAAAACGAAAAAAACGGCACGCCATTGAACTACACTTTACGAGTTAGTGAAGCGTCAAAAATAATAATGGGTTTTCAGACAAAATGAACAATTTTCAAATAGAAATTATGAATAAAAATTAACTTCTGCAAATCAAAATATTATTCAATGTGAATGGATAACTTTGATTTATTCATGTGATAAAATGATCTCTTTCAAAAACAGTATCTGAAGATAATTTTACATTCTAATGTAAGTTTTAGTGGAAAACTAATTTCGTATCCAGATGTCGACACCGTACCGTTGTCATCGTGGATGCACTTCATTTCGTTTTCATCGTGAAGTGCACATGGGAACCATTTAGTTTAGTTCTAATTCATTTTAGAACTGACGAATTTACGCAAAGCTGAATCAGCTCATGCGACATCTACATTAGAGTTCAGAACCACAAAAGTGAGGGTGTTTGTTTATTTTACGCACTGAAAAGCAAGATTTGACGAATTTACGTTGGATTTACAAACAGATGGCGCAGCGAGTAAAATGAGGATGTTTTGTTTTTTTGGTAAGAAATTCGTTCAAATTTTCTAGAAAAATCTGAATTAATTCAAATTTCTCGGTTTCATGTATTCTTTCCACGATGAAAAGGTTAGAAAATCATCATTTTAGAATGTGCTATGTACATTACGAGGAATGGCGTGTTATAAGTATTGTAACTTTAATTTTGACGTAGGACTACGTCCAACCGGAAGATATAGGGGGTGAAATGGAAATCTAGGCACTGAACAAGTATGAAAAAATACAAGATTTGGAACGCTTAAAATTCGAGCATTTCTCAATAGATTGCAAAGGTTTTTGCATCAATTGATAGGAAATACATCTACGGATCTATCATAACGAATAACATTTCATTTTTCTTGAGATAAATAATTGAATAATTGTGAAATATCAAGCATTGTCAAAATGCACTATGTGCCCATTTTTGATTGGTCCATTTTGTGCTCCTCAAATCGTACCGACCAAAACGGGCAACCAGAACAGCAGCGAAATAGAATGAAGCACGATTGGAAAGGAAAAAGAAAAAAATGAACGAAACATTGGTCGCAGTCTCACACATGCGTAATTCTCGAGCCAGCCAGTCAGCTTAAAAATCCCCGCTCCGCTGCCGTAACAATCATTCTCATTCGAACCGTACACCACATCGGTTCGCATCACAACACATCAACAAACCAACCCAAGCAGCCATGTCTGGACATGGTAAAGGAGGAAAAGTGAAGGGAAAGGCAAAATCCCGCTCGAAGCGTGTTGATCTGGAGTTCCCCGCAAGGGTAGCTAGGCCGAGCGCGTTAGTACCAGTGCACCAGTTCACCTAGCCGGCGTTATATAGTTTCGGCCGCCGAAGTGATCGAGTTAGCTGGTAAACCTGCTCGCGACGATAAGAAAACCCGCATTCGGAACAGAACACATTCGGTTCGGTGGACATCAAGACAACAGGCAGTTGCAGCGAGTGGCGAGTGGCAAACGCAATCGCAAAACGGCATCAGGTAGCAGAAGAAAAAAGTTTGTTCTTTTTACAAACTGCTTTGGTGGTAAAGCAGTTTGTATAAATTATTTATTTTATTTCAATTTAGATTCATTTCAGCCATTGAATGTCGTCAGTATATGGTAAGAAAGTTGGAGTTTTGTATATTTACGATGGTTTCAACACGCGATTTGACCAAAGTCATAGATAATGTTTGAAAATTTTAAGTTTGATAATGCATACCGATTATTGATACTATGGATAATTGCAATGAAATCGATATCATATCAAATTGGCTAATATCATTGACTATGTAGAGGCCGATACTAGAAGGATTTGCAGTATTTTAGCGCAAAACACCCTATTCATCGTTTACTTAGTTGAAAAAAATTAAAGTTACAATACTTATAACAAGCCATTCCTCGTAATACACATAACACATTGTAAAATGATGATTTTCTAACCTTTTCAGCGTGGAAAAAAACACATGAAACCGGGAAATTCGAAGATAAATTCTGATTTTTCTAGAAAATTTTAACGAATTTCATTCCAAAAAACAGTAAGTGGGTTATATCTATGGTATAACCGCAAGGGTGACGTAGGACTATCGTTGATTTTGAGATCATTTGTTTGAAGTTGAATCTAAATCCATTCCGAATGAATGAATAAATGAATATTTGGGGGACTTCGTAAACAAGAACTTTACGTTGGAGGCACGAGGTTTTATGCATCCAATATAGGATACGAAAAACCTTGTTCTGAAGAATAATCTTCAGAAGCTTTCCTGCTAACTGTACTTGATTGACAAATCACAAACCCAAATGTATTATATGGATATTTTATGGATAGAAAACATTAAAATAAACTCTTTCGCTGAAATGTAATTTTCAATTCCAAGGGGAACTGGCAGATTATTTTCAGTAACGATTAGATATTTCCACATTTTACACATTTCCACATACTGTAAGCCCACCAGTGGTTTATGCTAACTCGATAACCACCTGTTAATAGCACTTGATTGAAACATATTTGGTCACAGTGTTACATGGATAGAAAACATTCAAATAAACTCTTTCACATGAATGTATTTTAAAATTCCCAAGGGAACTGGCAGATTATTTTCAGAAACGATTAGATATTTCCACATTTTCCTCGATACTGGAAGCCCACCAGTGGTTAATACTAACTCGATAACCACCTATTGATAGTACTTGATTGAAAAATATTTGGTCACAGTGTTACATGAATAGAAAACATTCAAATAAACTCTTTCACATGAATGTATTTTTAAATTCCCAGAGGAACTGGCAGATTATTTTCCAGCAATGATTAGATCTTTCCGGAACTTTCTCGATGCTGAATGGCATCCAAACGGAAAGAATTCTGCGCGTGTATGTGTCGATCCTTCGCCGTCCACCTCCTCCAGCATCCTCAGCAACGATGTTGTCTTGTCGATGTCCTCACGAAAAATGAATGCGTCTCACCACCAGAATATCGCTTAAGTATGCTTTTTGTGCGTGATTGAATCGAGAGAAGGCGTGGTTTACGATGGCAATTTGGAAGGCAAACTAGAGGGGAATGAACTCTCTGAGCTCGGAACTTTCGGCGACTGAGCAATAATCGATTGCGGGCGCATACAATATTGAATACGAAAATATCCTACCGATGAGGAAGAATAATCTTCAGAAGCTATCCTGTTAATTGCGATTAATTGAAAAATCACAAAACCAAATGTATTTGGTCACAGTGTTACATGGATGGAAAACATTCAAATAAACTCTTTCACATGAATGTATTTTTAAATTCCCAGAGGAACTGGCAGATTATTTTCAGTAATGATTAGATATTTCCATATTTTCCTCGATACTGGAAGCCCACCAGTGGTTAATGCTAATTCGATAACCATCTGTTAATAGCACTTGCTTGAAACATTTTTGGTCACAGTGTTACATGGATAGAAAGCATTCAAATAAACTCTTTCACATGAATGTATTTTTAAATTCCCAGAGGAACTGGCAGATTATTGTCCAGCAATGATTAGATCTTTCCGGAACTTTCTCGATGCTGAATGGCATCCAAACTGAAAGAATTCTGCGCGTGTATGTGTCGATCCTTCGCCGTCTACCTCTTCCAGCACGTTAGGCAACGATGTTGTCTTGTCGATGTCCTCACGAAAAATAAATGTGTCTCACCACCAGAATATCGCTTAAGTATGCTTTTTGTGTGTGATTGAATCGAGAGAAGGTGTGGTTTACGATGGCAATTTGGAAGGCATACTAGAGGGGAATGAACTCTCTGAGCTCGAAACTTTCGGCGACTGAGCAATAATCGCATACAATATTAGATACGGAAATATCCTACTGATGGGGAAGAATAATCTTCAGAAGCTTTCCTGCTAATTACACTTGGTTGAAAAATTACAAAATCAAATGTATTTGACCGCTGTGTTATATGGTTAGAAAACATTCAAATAAACTCTTTCACATGAATGTATTTTTAAATTCCCAGAGGAACTGGCAGATTATTTTCCAGAAATGATTAGATCTTTCCGGAACTTTCTCGATGCTGAATGGAAAGCCAAACGGAAAGAATTCCGCGCGTGTATGTGTGTGTAGCGATGTCTTCCCGGGGAACCGTTTGTGGCATCACTCTCCTCCTGATGGATTCCCTTCTGACCTAGGGTGCACAAACAGGTGACACCGTTCATCCGCGCTTTCATGATAAACGAAGAGCTTCACCACAACAGCGACAACATGCTCCAATCGCTGTTCAATTAGAACTGAGTGGATTTCCGAGCGGCGCTCGCTTGTATACCGATTGGTGATTTCAATAGCTTGTTTTAAAAGCAATTTTAAGACTATTGAAACAAGTTTTTGGATCAAAAAGTAACAAGTATAGAACGCGTAGACATTTTATCTTTCGAATGAAATGTTTATCATACCATTTCGTTCAGTTGTTTAAGAGCTATTAACGCTCAAAATCTCGGTCTCCGGCGTAACGCTTTCGTTTTCGAAACTTTGATTTTACACCCCGGTATAGAAATGAAAGACGTAGTCCTACGTCAAAAACAAAACATCCTCATTTTACTCGCTGCGCCATCTGGTTGTAAATCCAACGTAAATTCGTCAATTGGCGATCTAACGTACAAATCTACACCTAGGCGGCGCTGCGGTGAAAGTGAGATGGTTTTGAATTTTGCAATGTGAGTTTATGGAAGGTTTGTAGTTCTTTCCATAAATTACAATGTTATAATCATAAAATATTATTTGATTGTGATGAGTTTGGAAGAAATTTAATTCTGCGCCATTTTATACATAACATGTTATTTTCTTACCTCTTTCAGTAGTGGAAACTGTATAAATATTGACAATGGTTGAATCAAAAAAGTTAATTCGAGAGTACAATTAGTGATCCCCGATTTTTGAAATTAATCGTTCATCAGCTAATCGAATAGTTTTCAGCAGTTTGTTGTTCGATACGATTAATCGCCCCAAATAATCGATTAATAGTCACACTGAGAGAAATAATTAGTTAGACTAATATTTCTCATTTGGTAGAAAGCCATATGGAATCAAAAAAGTGTTCATTCCGCCTGAAAATCAATTATTATCTTTT
Organism: Toxorhynchites rutilus septentrionalis; assembly: GCF_029784135.1. Taxonomy (NCBI): domain Eukaryota; kingdom Metazoa; phylum Arthropoda; class Insecta; order Diptera; family Culicidae; genus Toxorhynchites; species Toxorhynchites rutilus. The sequence continues at coordinate 114,399,965 of NC_073744.1, forward strand.
ACGCTTCGCTAAAGTCGTAAACGAAGCTTAATTGGCGTTGACGCCATTGAGCATCGTTTACGAACAAAGGGTAGTATCAAAGATAATGATTGATTTTCAGGATAAAACTGCAGCGGCCGTACGTTTTTTTCTCTCTGGGTTTGGATAGATTAATCGAAGTAAATAATTCGTTCGCTTCGATTATTGGTTGTGCAGTATTCGTTCGATTAATAATCGATTTCTGTAGAAAGTATTCGATTAATCGATTAATCGAACGATTATCGGGGATCACTAAGCACAATCAAAACCAAGTTGAAAAATGCATGGTTCCTGCATGTGAGAACTTTCACACATGCAGAAACCACATGAATATTGCGGTTATATCATAGATATAACCCACCCAATTTGGTAATGTCTAAGTAAAATTAAGTAAGAATGAAACGATGATGGTTACGAAGCTGGATACATAAAGCGATATAGTTACTATATTCCCCCTTACATACAAACAAATTTAGGTTCAATCGTTATGCAATATAGTGTATCATAATGATGAATGAGGAGCGGCGTAGTGCCAACATCCATGCCTCTCACGCTATAGGTCACGAGTTCAATTCTTACATCTATCAATTCTTAATTCTGTTGAAATCATCAGAAAATTTATAGGAGAATGATTAGATAAATTTAAGCAATGTCTGGTTTAAGTATTAAAATGATATCAGTAATATTTATTCCAATTCTAAAGGGTCCCTTACACCATAAATAATAATGACATTACTTCATCAAAATGACAATAACAATGACCATATAAGGTTGACAAAATTTATACGGGCAATAATGATGCAAATCCGGATTTTCTGATCTCGTTCCAAAGTACGTAGAATAAGAAGGTAGTCTTTGTTCAAGTAGTGATAGGCAAAGAAAAGAAGCAAAAAAAGTAATAAACCATCGATCAAATCGTATAAATTCGAAAATTTTTTACTGTTTTTAAAATTGTACCACAAGAACTGTCTCAAAATATGTTTCGAAATGATGAAATAGCAGTCTACTTAATCATTTTAAAATCTAAAACAGTAAAACTATCGCACCTGTGTTAAAAAAATAATGCAAACACCGATGCACAAATGTGAGGAGAGGTTATGTCGAAGCAGTGTCGGTCCCGCAAATTGAGAATATGATGAAAGATAAGTCCCACACTACTTTTTTTTCTCTTTTATTAAAACATTGGCAATTGGCAATTAAGAATCATCGGAATGGTTTCCGGTAGCAGCTTTATCAGATTCTTTGATAATGTTAGATATGCTACGAATGGTGGCGGAACGTTCTGAAAGATTCATGGAGCGAATGTATGGGATAGCTGGAAACGTCTTCGATTAGTTTATCTCATCACAAAACACACTTACCTCCAGTACGAAGACGTCTTCGTTGCTGATTATCGGTTAAAACAACCCGGGTGACGTCTATAGAGAATCCCTATTGAACTGACAGGAACCAACATATCGAGTATCCCACTTACATTTTCCCTTTGTTTTCACATGAATTGGGTATCTCACTGACAGTTCTGCTTGAGATTTTGCTAATGATTCTAGCATCAATCATAGCACCCGGTTGGTTAAAACAGTATCCCATTAAGATCAACAATTTGTTGGTCGGAAAACGGTGGGAAGTTATCCGGCTTTCTTCAAAACTTTCGGTTCTGCTACAAAATTATTCTGCCCGGCATCGCGGACGTAGCACTCCAACACAAATGGCATTCAAGAAATATTGATAAAACTTCAGAGCCTCGAACAAATTGAGGATTTTTTATTACTATCTTCTTTGTGTGTGAAACACATTCGCTCTCCGTGTGCACCGTGATATCGCTTAACTTCTATTATACGTACTTTGATCTCGCTCCATCATTTCTGTAATACAGTAGGGACACTATCATTCGTGGTGTCTAGGATACTGTGCGACATCTTGTGTTAAAATCTATGTTTGTGAGGTAATTCACTCTCTATCAGTTTAGTGGGCCCAAATGCAATTTTATATTCTTAAAATTTGAATGAAAGTTATTACTTGCTGTTACTTGAATGCATAAAACACGTAGCAATTCTTTGCTCCTACTTAATCAATTTTTTATAATTTTTTTGAAATTCCTACTGAAACTCATTATTATTAAATAAGATTACTACCAGATCTAATTTAGGTTCAAGATTTTTTCAGAATTTGAGGAAAAACCTGTTACTCTATTACACAGAGAAACGTACAGGGTGACGCATAAGTCACGCAACCGATTTTTTGCAGAAAAAAATTCGTATAAAAAAATGTCTAACGATACAAAATCTTTATTCTCGAATAAAAACGATACAAATTCGACAACTAATCCCCTTAGGAACCAACACGTTCGATAGTTGCTACGCGATCGCCATTTTTGTTTTCCTTCAGAGGGTGTTGCGTGACTTAGGCGGCGGTGACACTGGATGCAGAAAACTGGTCGTACGAATTGTGTGCAATAGTGAATTGTATGCAATAGTAAAAGTAAACAACCACATTAAGGTGTATTGGTGGGGTTAAATTGCTTGCTTCGTTCGAATTCGTCAGCTACTATCGAACAAAATTGTTTGTTTCTATTCGTAAATCAAATTTTCCTGCGTATTCCGATCCAAAGTAGCCTTAGTGTAATAGAGGGCCTTATTCCCGTATCCACGTACACTTACGTTCCCACTACGCTTACATCTCACTTCACTTTGTTGTACTCATTCCCGTTTCGTGAAGTGTAAAAATGAACTTCGTGTAGAAAATGGAGTGGATACCAAAATGACCCCGTGTTCATTTCCAATGTCGTTTCTAATGGCGCGTTTACATTCGGAAGATCTATAGCTATAGATAAATTTAATCACACGGAAATAGATGTAAACGGGTGAGAATATGTATGATACTCTTCTTCGAGGTATATATAACCGCTATGTATAGGTTAAATTCAGGCATATGTAAACGCTGGTGAATTTCTCACTGGTGAGAAATCACTAAAGCTGGATGCAGTTCTACTTCATGTGAATAAATTCACTGAAAATGTGAATATATTCAGTATATAAGTTCGCGCTAGTGTAAACGGTTGATGCGATTTCTATAAATCTCATCATATTTCTTCACATGAATATATCACGAGATTATACCCACCGTAAAAGAAACGTCAGTTGTATTTTGTTTTGTTTATCCTCGAGTTGTGTCGATACACCCAGAAAATGGATTACTAAAAAATGCTTCCAGATCTTTTGTAATGCAAACAGTAGAATGTACAAATTTTCTGTAAATATTACCAATCGTTTGTAATACGGGCGCTACACGATTCGTCCAACGTTTCACTCGAATGTTGGACTCAAACATTTGACTCGATGAATCGACAAATGTTGTGACCAAGGCGCCTAGAAGTATATCCTAAGGTGAGGCCGTTTCATCACTAAGTTGGTTAGGGAGCGGTATATGAAAACAGTACGGAGGAAGCAGAAGGGAAATTTTTTGCTTGAAGCGTGAAAGAGACAGACTGATCACGAGCGAGCTTGGGCACAAGCGTTTTGTGTTTTGTTTACAAACAAAACACAGTAGACTTCCAAGATGGCTGAAGAGTGGTTTTAGCAAGTTGGCCCACCTTAGGATATACTTCTAGGCGCCTTGGTTGTGACGAATGTGCTGCTACACGGTGAAGTGAATGTTCGATTCAATGCAATCGGTCCAAACAATCGGTACCTTCCAACGAGAATATTCGACATTGGAGGCTCGTAGTTCGTCCTACACGATGCGTCTAACCATCGAGCGCCCAATATTCGGGGGTGTTCGTAGCATCGTGTGGCGCCGGTTTAAAATGAATGTCAGATGCAATACACATCCCTACCAACGATGGATTCATTTTACTTCGCGGTATTAGTAAATTTTACGATTGTCATTACTGGCAACCGCGAGGAAAATGTAAATATAACTTCATTAGCCTAATTACCAAGTTGTTAATTGAGTTGCACGGTACTAATCTCCAATATTTATTTCTTCACAGAAGAAGGTCGTATTCACTCAGATTCGGGACAGGTAAGTAATATTCGTGAAAATCAATTCAATTTATGTTCTTTAATTAATATTGATACAAATTGGATAGCAATGATTTGTGCTCGTCTGCTGCGGGAGAATGCGGAGACATTACTTCAATAATAAGGAATCTGGGTACTTCGATACACAAAATCGAGCCCTGTCGAGTCCTAGTGTTGCCTTTATGCTGTTGGATTTGGTCAAGGACAACTTCATAAACGTTTTGCAGACGATTGTGATCGGTGGTTCGATCAATTGGATTAGGCCTCACTTAATTCCGCCTGGGTTTTGTCAGCTTCGTGATATCTCCCGAATGTGTTTGGCTGAGAAGTAATTACACGCTGGTCCTGGGAGATGATAATGGTGAGAATTGAGTAGTCTGTCGTAGCTATTTGTAGTAATAATTGCGTATTTTGTTCTAATTTGTAGCCATGGATCAGACCCAATCGATGCAGGATCAGATGTCGATAGTTTAGATAGTTCAATAAATGAATAAAGATACATACAAAAGCTCAATAAGTTTATAACAATATATGCATAAAGGTTGGGTTAACATAACATGTTTAGGGTATATGTTAAACCAACGTTGAACCGACTGCTTATACTGGGTTATACTGGCCGATTTGACATTTGTTTACCATTGTTATCGCGTAATATGTTTACTAAGTATTGGTAATAAATTTACTGAGTATTGGTAACATTTACCAAAAAGCCGGAATTACGAATGCAATACGAATTATTCGTACATATTACACAATAACAATGGTAAACAAATGTCAAACGGCCAGTATGACCCACTATTGGCGATCTAACGTACAAATCTACACCTAGGCGGCACTGCGGTGAAAGTGATGATGGTTTTAAATTTTGCCATGTGAGCTTATGGAAGGTTTGTAGTTCTTTCCATAAATTACAATGTTATAATCATAAAAGATTATTTGATTGCGATGAGTTTGTAAGAAATTTAATTCTGCGCAATTTTATATATAACATGTTATTTATTTATCTCTTTCAATAGTAAAAACTATAAAAATGTTGACAATGGTTGAATTAAAGAAGGAAATTCGAGAGCACAATCAAACACAAGTAGAAAAATGCACGATTCCTGCATGTGAGAACTTCCTTGGAAAGCCCGGAAGTAAAATATACGTGTTTTGTTTTTGAGTTTTAGGTTACATTAGCATCATTTTCTTAGTTCAAAAACAAAATCCAGATGCCTCACCGATCGTTTACGTTTTGCGTTAGATCGCCAATAAGCGGTCGGTTCAACGTTGGTTTAACATATAACCTAAACATATATGTAATTTTTGACGTAGGATAAAGTCTTTCGGGAACATATTGGGGTACAAATTGAAAATCGAAAATCGAGCACATCGTAAAAATTGTCCAATTTCAAACACATATTGCTCAGTCATTTCATGATGGATTGATAAAATTTTTGCGTCAATCGATTTCTGCACTCCATAACAATTGTTTATATTGAATAAAATAATATATGTCATGAAACTAACTATCGAACAATTGAAAAAACTCAACCCCTATCCTAACGGAAATATCAACTTCTAATTGGTCGAAATTGACGACACATGCGGCGGTTCCCTAACATCAAAACCAAGCTGCCTGGGGGAAATCGACATTGCAAATACATGAAAGTAGGTGGAGCTTTTGTTCCCACCGAAATGTGTTCCCTAACAGAGATATCAAAACCAAGGTGCCCGAAGGAAATCGGCATTGCAAATATATGCAAGTTAAATTTATAGTTAAAATTATAAAACAAAATTACCCTTTCCTTTCCAAATATGTTTTCTCTATATTGAAGTAACATGTAATTCTTCAAACATATCCAAAATCAACAGATAGCCTAACGGAATCCTACGTCAACTATGCGGTTGTGTCTCGGACACAGCCCTCCTGTGACTTTTTCAACACGGGGCTGGTTTAGAATCGTAATATTTTCTTTTCAATTCTAATGAAAACAAACTTTTTTTTTATGTATTGTAATCAATAAAAATAATAAATATTTATTTCTATACAAATAAACTTGGAACTCGAGGAACCGGTCGATATGATCCGACAGGTCAGCTGGTGTGTTTGCATTACAAACTGCTCGTATCAACGCTGTCCCCCCATTTTCAGCAGCCTTTTTGAAGTAGCCTATGCTGCTGGTAAAGCAGTGGATGAACCGGGTATTTTTTGTCGCTGCTGCTGCTGTAACACAGCCGTACATCGGGAGATTTCCCGTGGTGGTACCGCAGGAGCAGATAGAAATCCTGGTAGTTTTTCGTTCCAGTCCAGCTTATAGAGCAACAGTTCCATTATTCGCAAGTGGTTTTCCGTGTTATACACGACTTGACTGGAAAAATAAACAAACGCCTTAACATGTGCAATGCTGGCACGTATACATACACAATTTTCTCCCAAAGAGGACGCAGAATATGGCACCACTTGTATCATTATTATCGGCTCCTCTTTCAGTCCCCGCTGATACTGCATTCGGCATATTCGTATCAGATGGATCATGATGTACTTGAGCGCCATGTTGTGGTAAATTGGCGGATCCTGGATATGCAAAGCCACTGCTACCGCATCACTGGTAATTTCTGTGTGGACAGACACATGGATAGTTAGTAAAAAGTTATATGAAACAAGTATGAAATATCCTACTTGAGACAACGACGAATTTGTCGTAAAACATAACCGAAATGATCTGATCAGGCAGCTTCCGTAAGAACTTCTTTAGCACGCAGATTGTTAACCTCGTCGTAGTTCGGCGGCGTCGTTCGATGAAGCTTGTACAGATCCAGGTTCAAGTAACACATCGCTTTCTGTTCGATCTCGTTGCAAAGTATTCAGCCCTATTCTGTATTTCGATCGATTCGAAATATTTCGAACAACTTGATAATATTCCATCCTGTATTTCGTTCGAGTTGTTTTTGCATTTCGTTCGATCTGCTTCTCTTTGAGTATCAAATGAGCATAACGTTTGAAATAGGGGATGCGAAATTATACCTCTAACTGAATAACGGTTACGAACGAAATGGAAATCCGGCAGCTTGGCTACGTTAAACTGCTGGCAAAGACCTGCTGACTACGGTTGGTCAACTCTACCGTCCGACTGTCAAGTCCCTTCCCGCCCCGCACTTCCGATGCACTATGAGATTACACTGCTTGCATAGCAATCCATGATGTATCAGCTCTCGCAAGTACTGCTGACATTTATCATATTTATCCAGCTTAGAAAAAGAATGGTCCAACAAATCAATAAACCACTCTGAATCGGTTTTTCTGCGCTATGCTCGATTAGGTGGACGATATTTAAAAATCAGGAATACAGCAACGAAATGAAATAATAAGTCATAAAACAAACGTTAAAATGCAATTTTTATAAATTATTCAAAGAACTTACCTTTATTGTTGTTATCAGCACGGAAAAATTGTAATGATGACAAATAGTTTTTCACGGTTACCAGGGATGACAATTGTCAAAGTTACCGAGAACGCACAATAAAATGCACTAATCGTTGGTAGGGATGTGTATTGCAGCTGACATTTATACATTTACTAACAGTCGGTAATATTTACAGAAAATATGTATATTCTACTAATGTTTGGTTTACCAAAGATTTATTAGCTTATTTTAGTAATCTGTCTTTTGGGTGTACCAATAATGTCAATGCTACTGATCGCTTAACAATTTCAACCTACATTTCGGCCTGATCATTTGACAAAGTTAATTGCCCCACACTACATTAGATGTCAACACTATAGCTTCGTAATCGCGAACGAATAGAGGAAATGAATATGATTTGAATTTTCTATATGTAACGCGCGTTACTTATTGCAAACAAGATTGCGGAATAATTTTGAATATTTTTTATGCGTACTGATATTAATTGCTGGGCAATGGGCAATGCTGAATGTCAACTCCAATGAATTCTAAGATCTATCAATGACCAAAGCAAGAGAAAACGTAATAAACAACAAAAGCCAATGTTAGTTCCTCCAAAGAAAATTCAGAATCATATACGGTGTCGACATCTGGACACAGTTCTTACGCAGGTCTGAAAGCATTTTTAAATCACTAAAATTTGGATTGAAAGTTTTACTTAGCCATATTTAACCACATAGAGCACGTTTTTTGATCCTAAATATTTTAGGTAGTAACCTATTTGAATTTTCCAATATTTCCATTCAAGCTTATCATTGAATAAAATATAAAATTATCTTCAGACACAATTTTCGTACAATAGGTTTTCACAAGTGGCAAAAAAGTGTTTTTAATTTACCTTGCTACACTAATATGGTAACAAGAAGTTAATTTTTATTCATATTTTTATATTTTAAAAGTCTGTTCATTTCACCTGAAAATCCATTATCTTTGACGCTTCCCAAATTCGGAAAACGAAGGTCAATGTCGTCAATGCGAATGCTTTTTAACGCTCCCGAGCTAACGTCTTGTTGCGCTTGGTTGCTTGTACACAAGTAAACATATTGTTGCATGTCACATTGTATGTTATCAGGCACGGGCTGCCAGTTTAATCTTCAATTTATCAATTCAACATACTTTAGTTTAGAGTCCAGCAATATGCTAAATATTACATTTTAAGTAAAAAAATGTTTTGGTCATGAATTGGCAGTCAACAATAGGCTTTTATTATCGTATCCTATTCCTGGTTTAAGAAAAAAAGATAGGCCATATCGCCCGTCACTGCTCAGGAACGCTTACGCATCGATAATTTGAAATTAGGAAACACAGAGTGCGAAGTGATTGTACCGTACAATGGAAAGTGAGTAAAATACAGTAGAGCATCGACTATTCGCCAAATGGACAGATGACAAAAAGGCTGAAAATGAGGTGCAAACACAAAAAAAAAAACAAATATTTCAGCATCAGTATGAGTATGCTGTATACACCAGTGATCAGATAATGTAAAAACCATGACCAAAACAAAAGAGCTAAAGCCTGCCACCGACCGACAAACTCCGGGAATACCTAGAAAATCACGATACGTGCCAAACCCGCCCTTAATTTTCAATCTTTGCATTATGGAATTAATTAGACTTTCATTACTGTTTTGAGTTTGCATTACAATAGATCAAACTAATGGTCGCAGTGGTACAATGCTCCTATAGAAGAAAAAAATTGATCGACATTTAATTTTTTGGTGAAATTCAGTATTTTACTGTTCTGAAACTAATCGTTTGAACAATTATAACAACTAGGTTTATTGATATTTATAGTTGAAACATATAATATATTTACTGCGATTCGATTATTATTCAATCATGTACGTGAAGGTTTTAAAACATCAGTAATGAAAGTATGCAAGCTATAATTGCTCCGTTGATCCCGATGACCGACCAGAATCATGCCAATTATTGTAACAGTAACCGTCTGGCCAACAAGCTATTGATACAAGTTTCATATAGTTTGATAGTTCCAAAACCTTATTGGTACACTGTATATGTTCATGATCAGCTGTTTCTGAGTTTCCATCTGAAGAAATTGATGAGACATAAATAATCATTTTTTTTCGAGGAAGTATACCCAAGCTTCAACATTCCAAGTTATTGATTTTCCGTCATACATAGAAGATCCACTCGATTCACATACGCATACACATTCTCAGTGTATCACATACACGCACGATAGCATTTGTCATTTAAATTGATTAATTAATTTAAAATCTAGCAAGTGCTCCGCGGCTTTTGCGTTGAGCATGAAGATGTCGGAGTCGGGATGGTTCGCTGTTCGGTGTGATTGAGAGAAAGAGAGAGAGGGATATGTAGGACCGAGTATTGAAAAGAGGTGAGACGAAGTACTTAGACAAGGAAGAAAAACGAAAGCGGAAAAAGCTTTTTACTTGAGTCGCGAGAGTATGAATGGAAATGATCGATGCTGCGGCGAATGGACCGTTCGAGGAGGGGGAAATTAATGGAATATGGTACTTCTTTATCAAATGAGATCTGAGAATTGATTGAATTTATTCTAGCGCATGGAAGAATTAAGGGGCATGATTCACACATATATTCCGTGATGCGACATATCAATGTGAGCAATTTGGAGGGAATAATGACTATGTTCAGCATCAAAAGTATAGGTTTTGTTTAATGATTATCACTATTTTTGTAGCAGTCGTACAAACTATAGACATTGACGTTTTCATCTAAAAATCAATTGTGATTTAGTTTTTGAAATGTGGCTGTTTTTGTTAAACATTTGGAGCCAGCGATTGGTTGGATTCAGTTTAAAGATGTTCACTATTGTGGGGTATAGGTTCATCTTAGAGTAGGCTGACCAAATAGTACAGAAATAAAAACGAGACACTTAAACCCAAAAACCTAAACAAAACATTTTTTGAAGAATTTTAATGAGTAAATAAAACTGAGAATAAAACCAATCAATCAAACATTCTTAGATGCATCTGCTTTGGTCTCTACAAACAAGAAAAAAATAGATGCCTAAGAGACTTTGCGAAGCAGATTATGATTTTCGGAAATTTTGTCATAAAATTGGTCACATTCCAGATCAAAGTTCTGTTTGACAATTATCGTAGCGTAGGTGCCGTGACTTTACTGTTGTCCAAATATTGATCATCGTAGAAAAATCTTTCAACTGATGCGCTGCTACCAGCCAAACACAAAATGTAATCAGTAAGCTTCACGAATTCCCTAAATTCCAGAAATTTGTTTTATTTTACCGAAAATACCAACTTTGTTACCTCATTGATTATAATTCCTGTAATCTACATGAACAGGAAATTATTTTTACTAATGCCACCTTGAATCTCTGACAATTCCGAAATGGACTTTAATATTCATCAATGTACTACAACGCATTATCATAAAGATTTTCCACAGTTTTGATAAATTCAGCCTTCTGTATTTTAGCTGAATCAACTAATCCTGCGTCAATACTACGTCCTCCAGTAAGGGGGCCAAATCAGAAAACATGTCACGTTTTTTATGAAATAGTTTTAACGTTTTTAACTATTTTTGCTGCCAACGGAAGTTAATGATTTACATACCAATCGAATAGCAAATTCTCTGAGAATTGTTTTATATGTTAAAAACCAAATATCCTCAATCCATGAATTGTTTAAATTGAAAAAAATGAAAGATTGCCCATTTTCCCATACACTTGTTCTGTGCATTTCTGTGTTGTCTATACGAGTAACGAGTGGAGTGGTGCGGCGTAATTTTTATATACCACTGCGAATAAGGCCTGCGTAAATCGCTCGCTCGAAGTTCAAATGCAGCGCTCGTTCGTACGATCACTGTGTAGAGAGGACATATTGCAAATTATCCCCACCCGTTGATAGCTTATTGGGTATGAGTAAATAATTCACGATTTCTAATAATCAGTCTCACTCAAACTAGCAAGCAATTTGTAGTCTCTCCTAATGTTATTCACAACGGTTTTGCTCCATACAATGTTCAAGGGCAAAATAACTTCAGAAGATGCGACAGAGAGCTTTTTGTTGCCATTTTAAAATTCCATGCGCTAAATCGGACTCAGTTGCTGAAACGATTAAAAATCTGTATACTGTAACCTTTGGAGAGTGGATGAAGAAATCCCGATATTCACCCGACCAAACTATTATGGAGATTGCAAATGGGGCAAACAGAGCGGCATAGCACCGGTCCTCCAGCCGAAGTGGTAAACAAGCGACATAACTCCGCAGTCCTGCGTCAACAATGCGGTTTTGTTTTGGACATAAGCATCTATATTTTTTTAGAACACTTTCAAATCACTAGTCAAAAATACTGCTTCCTTTTTATGCTGGAGAATACTAATGAAATCATCAAAATTAATAGCAACTTTAGTCAAGATACTTTGAACAATTTTTCAACCTGGGCCATTGGGCTAGGGATCGAATTCTCCACGGAGAAAACAGAGATGGTGGTTTTTTCTAGGAAGCATAGACCAGCAAAACCAAAGCTTCAACTTTTGGGTAAACCGATCACTCATGCTATGTCATTCAAGTATTTTGGGGTCTGGTTCGACTCCAAATGTACTTGGTAGGCCCATATTAGGTATCTGAGTAAAAATGTCAACAAAAAGTAAACTTTCTCCGTACAATTACCGGCACCTGGTGGGGAGCCCATCCCGAAGATCTTATTATGTTGTATCGAACAACTATTCTCTCAGTGATGGAGTATAGCAGTTTCTGTTTTCAATCAGCTGCCAAAACACACCTCATTAAACTCGAGCGAATTCAGTATCTTTGTCTCCGTATTGCGTTGGGATGTATGCCCTCAACGCATACCATGAGTCTCGAGGTTTTGGCAGGCGTACTCTCACGAAAAGATCGCTTCAATTTATTATCTCTTCGGTTCCTCATCCGGTGTAAGGTTATGAACCCATTGGTGATCGGAAATTTTGAGCAGCTGATCGAGCTAAATTTTCATTCTGGATTCATGAGCTCATATCATGAATTCGTCTCCATGCAGGTTGATCCTTCTTCGTATATTCCCAACCGTGTTTGTTTCCCTGACTACATCAATTCCTCTGTGCATTTTGATCTGTCCATGAAGCAGAATATCCATGGAATTCCAGATTATCGTCGATCGGAATTCATTCCAACGATCTTCGAAGCAAAGTATGGGCGTATCAATTGTAATAATATGTACTTTACTGATGGGTTCTCTATGAATGAGTCCACAGGATATGGAGTGTTCAACGAATTTTTTAGCACCTCCAACAGTCTTCAGTATCCTTGTTCAGTGTATATTGCTGAGTTGGCAGCGATTCACTGGGCGCTGGACAGCGTCGCCTCAAAACCTGTTGAACACTATTACATTGTAACGGATAGTCTTAGTTCTGTCGAAGCTATCCGGTCAGTGAGGCCGGAAATGCACTCGCCGTACTTCCTTGAGAGAATACGAGAAATTTTGAGTGCTTTATCCAGACGCTGTTATGTCATCACCTTTGTCTGAGTCCCTTCACATTGCTCAATTCCGGGTAATGAGAGGGCTGACTCATTAGCAAAGGTGGGTGCGATTGAAGGCGACATTTATCAGCGTCAAATCGCCTTCAATGAATTTTATTCTTGATTCCGTAAAAATACACTCGCTAACTGGCAACGTAAGTGGAACGAAGATGAATTGGGCCGGTGGTTTCACTCAATTATCCCTAAGGTTTGCCTTAAACCATGATTCAAAAGTCTGGACTTGAGTCGGGACTTTATTCGCACCTTCTCTCGGCTCATGTCCAATCACTGTTCGTTAGATGCGCTACTCTTTCGTATTAATCTTGCCAACAGCAATAGCTGTGTTTGTGGCCAAGGTTACCACGACATCGAACACGTTGTTTGGTCGTGCGAGGGGTATGTTGTTGCCAGATCGAATTTAGAAAACTCTCTTCGGGCCGGAGGAAGGCAGCCCAATGTGCCGGTGAGAGATGCGTTGGCTCGGCTAGATCTTGATTACATGTCCCAAATATATGTTTTCCTTAAAACTATCGATCTTCGAGTGTGATTGTTCTTACATCCTCTTCCCCTCCTTCTCGTCCTTTGCGAGCTATCGGTTCCCTTCCATTAGAATAAGTTGAATTGTAATACATATTAGATGTAAGGATAGTTTTTAAGATTGAGTGTGAAGTGTGAGTGTGTGTGAGTGTGTGAGTGTGTGAGTGTGAGAATGTGAGTAACAGTGTGAACATTGTTACAATCTGCTTACATCCCATCCTTTCTCCCTAAAATCGAGTCGACCGCGAGTAATCGGTCTTCTATTTTATTAACCATAGAATTAAGGAAACATGCTAATGTATTCTAGTTAAAATTTGATGAGGAATTTGGTTCCTTTAAACTTATGTAACTGAGCCTGTAAAAATAAACGTTTTAATAAAAAAAAGCAACTTTAGTGATAAAGATACATGATCTCTTTCAACAAGGTCAATAAATGTTTGAATGATCACTAATAGTAGTTCAACATGACAATATTACAAATATCTTTTTTCTTCATACTTAAAATACGATACTGCCCCGTTAATAAACGGTACGTTTGGTCAGCCTATCTAAGAGGGAATGAACAATGGTTCAATAATTTTGTACATTCAGCATCAAACTGTAGAGTGGTTAGTGGATAATGATGTCTGAGACAGAATGGAGATAGGACTACCAATTTTATTCTGCAGTTGAAAGGAGCCTGTTGTGGCTTGTTAAAGCTAAATTGATAAATGAGCCTAATAAAAATAAACAGATGGGAGAAAAAAAAATAAAGAGTTGGTACTGAACAAGAAAGGGCTATTTAGAAAAGTGTTATCAACCGTGATCGAATTAAAATACATCGATAACTCCATTATCCATGGAACTGCTCAAAGACCATAGAGTAAACTGACCAGACGTCCCGCATTTCAACAAAACGTCCCGCGTAAGATTCCGTCCCGCGAAACGTCCTGCTTATGGCAAAAGAAACCGCGATATCAATATATTTCAATATCATAATTTGATCATGTTGATTTTCTTAAATGGATGAACCTCAAAAAAAACTTTTATTTGGCAGACTGTTCAAGAGCGCTTCTAATGCATCCAAAGACTAATACGTTGAGCTGGTTTCATCGCACCGACATTGGGTTTTTTTTTTAGAGAGTGTCAACTGGAAGCGACAGCAACAAAATTGGAAAATGATTTTTATAAAAGTCCCCTATTGATCCGCAGGGACCAACGTAAGTCAGACGAAAAGTTCATCTTTGGTCCCCTAGCTCGGTCAGGGCTTAACGTGTTAAATAAGCCAGAAGAACTAGTGTATACTCGACAGGAAGAGACAGAGTTGTTTGATGAAGTATCATAAATGAAGCGCTGGGCGGTCTTACGGAAGTTGGCAGGAACCTGGCCGATGAAAAGATGTATATCGGCGTGTTATTTTACCTTTTCGTGGCTTTGGGGGTCGTCTGTCTCTCTATTTCGGCCATTCGCCCAAAGGTTTTCTATCGGGCGCAGCTGGGGAATGTTGGGAAGGTTAGTGGTTTTCGCGAAAATGTTTATCTCCAGCCGATTAATCCTCCAGTGATCTTTTGGCACAATTGGCTGATCCCAGATTCGGCATAAAGACCACATCACCTTCCCAACTCCGGCAATCACTTCGTACTATATATCTCCCCGTTCACCCTATGATTCGAATAAAGAGCGGCTTGGACATTCTGTCAGAGAAGGGCCTTCTTCGAGAACTTAATGTGAATGATATATTCGACGTCATCGCTTACCTGGGGAACGTAAGGTACCCGGTCCCCTGCCATTCGTTGAATTCTAGCATCAAGTACGTCTCGTCTTTCATTATGAGTACGAAAAGAAGTTTTTAACTTCTTTCACCGGAAAGAAGTTTTTCACCAGCACCTAAAGCTACTCCTTCTGGGTGATTGTGTGCTGTTCAGATACGGCCGGTATCTAACTAAGCTACACAGCAGCGGCAAGTAGAAGTTTATTTTTCTATTGTTCCATTTATCATTCCTTCAACCTCCTGTGTACGATTTACACCATTGTCCAACATTGTATTTACCAAATCGGCAAGCGTTGGCATTAGGGGTGTACATTTTTCTTACATTACCGTTGAACTTTTGTTGAAACTTTTTTTCATTTTTGAATTTATACAATAAAAAATTGAAATAAATATAATTTATATATACCTTGAATACAAATATAATTTATTTACTCATTTATTTTTTTCTATTTTTTTATTATTATTCTATACTGTTCACATCGAACAGGTGACTAATTTATTATTATGGCTGAGGGCGGGGAGGATCCCCCATCCACGTCATTGAATGTTTGTGATGCTGACCCACCTCTTGAAGAGCAGGAGGATGAAGCAGACGTTGAGGAGGAAAATTCTGTGTATGAAGTAGAAAGTTCTGAAGATGAGGAAATTGATGAAAAACATGATTTTCGTCTAAAGGAATACCCGGAGGGATTCAAAGGTCCATTCATTGTATACTTTAGACGAAAATCAAAACCTCTTAATGTCATTCGCATCTCAAAAGAACTAACGCAGAAATTTTCCAAAGTTACTGAAATTACTCGGATGGGGCCAGACAAATTACGAGTTGTCGTCTCTTGCAGGACCCAAGCGAATGCAATAACGCGCTGTGATCTCTTTGCGATTGAGTATCGCGTATACGTACCCTGTTGCAACGTTGAAATAGACGGTGTAATAAACGAAAAGGGTTTGACTCGAAAAGAGATACTCGATGGTGTCGGTCGCTTCAAGAACTCCTCACTTAAAAGTGTGAAGATTCTTGAATGCGATCGACTGAAGTCTGTGTCACTTAAAAATGACAAACGTGTTCTCAATCGGACAAACTCTTTTCGTGTGACATTTGAGGGTTCCGCTCTTCCAAACTACGTTGCAATAGGTGCACTTCGTTTACCTGTTCGGTTGTTTGTACCCCGGGTAATGAAATGCAACAAATGTATGCAACTCGGTCACACGGCCGCCTATTGTTGCAATAAACAACGTTGCGCAGATTGTGGAGAGAGTCATGATGGGACTTCTTGCGCAAAAGAGCGCAAGTGTCTTCATTGCGACGAGGCTCCACATGATCTTTCTCAATGCCCGGTGTACATACAACGAGGGGAAAAACTCAAGCGTTCCTTAAAGGAACGTTCCAAGCGGACTTATGCAGAAATGCTTAAGAGTTCCGCTTCAACGACTCAGGACAATCCCTACTCCATTTTGCAGAACGACGTGCCTGTTGCAATGCAGGAAGTTCCGGTACATCGCAGGGTGCCATTAGGAAAAGAAAAATTACTTCTTTTCCATCACTCCCCAGAAAGAAGACCGAAACTTCCCAAATTGGAATGAAACCTCGTATCGAACGTGCTGAGAATAGACCGAAGCAAGTACCTCCTGGTTTAAGCGGTTCTTCTACGCACCAGGGGTCCTCAGCACTTCCCGGAGCAGAGCCCAAAACGTCTGTTCCTTTTTCGCGGTCGAGGCAACAGCCACAATCTGGCTTGCTTGCGCTTTCTGACCTGGTGGACAATATTTTAAATGCTTTAAATATAAATGACCCTCTTAAAAGCATAGTATTATGTTTGCTCCCGATTGTGAGAACATTTTTGAAAGAAAAATGTGGTTTTTTAGCAGCGTTCATTTCCCTCGATGCCTGATTCAGTGCAAGAGGTCAAGGATTTGACCACTGTAATACAGTGGAATTGCAGAAGCATCATCCCTAAACTAGATCAATTTAAATTTTTAATTCATAGTTCTAACTGTGATGTATTTTCCCTCTGTGAAACATGGCTTTCTTCAGCCGACGAACTGAATTTCCACGATTTCAACATTATTCGCCTCGATCGAAATGACTCGTTTGGTGGCGTACTATTGGGGATCAAAAAATGCCACTTCTTCTATAGAGTCACTCTCCCATCGATGACAGGCATTGAAGTTGTCGCTTGCCAGACACAAATCAATGGCAAAGACCTCTGCATTGCCTCGATATATATTCCTCCAAGAACTATGGTCGGCCGCCATCAGTTTTTTGATATCATCGAGGCACTGCCGGAGCCGCGGCTAATCTTAGGTGACCTCAACTCCCATGGAACAGCATGGGGGTCACACTATGATGACAACCGTGCCACTTTGATTTATGATCTGTGCGACAAGTTCAAATTGACAGTTTTGAATACTGGGGAAGCAACTAGAATAGCCAACCCTCCTGCACGGGCAAGTATGCTAGACATATCACTTTGCTCTTCTTCGTTATCCCTGGATTGCACGTGGAAGATAATCCAAGATCCCCACGGTAGTGACCACCTGCCAATAATTTTATCGATCGCCAATGAATCAGGTTCTCGTGAGTCAGTCGATATTGCATATGACCTCACGAAAAATATTGACTGGAGAAAATTTTCAGAAATAATATCTGAAGCACTTGTTTTAATGCATGAACATCCTCCACTCGAAGAGTATAATTTTATATCGAGTTTGATTTACGAAAGCGCACTTCAAGCTCAAAAGAACCGTGTTCCTGCTACCACTTTCCGACGTCGTCCTCCATCACTTTGGTGGGACAAGGAGTGTTCAAAGGTCTACCTTGAAAAATCATCCGCTTTCAAAAAATTACGGAAAACTGGACTAGTGGAATGGTTTCGAAAGTACCAAGCTCTAGAAGCCAAACTAAAAGGTCTGATTAAAGCAAAAAAGCGTGGATATTGGCGAAAGTTCGTCAATGGTTTGTCAAGGGAGACCGCTATGAGCACTCTTTGGAATACGGCTAGGAGAATGCGTGGCTGGAACCATACAAATGGAAGTGAGGAATACTCTGACCGTTGGATTTTCAAATTTGCAAGAAAAGTTTGTCCCGATTACGTTCCTGCACAAAGCGTCGTACGCGACATTTCGCTCCAATGCGACTATGAGAATTTTTCGATGGTAGAATTCTCAATTGCCCTCCTCTCATGTAACAATTCAGCTCCTGGGTCGGACAAGATTAAATTCAACTTGTTGAAGAATCTTCCCGACTTGGCGAAACAGCGTTTGCAACAAGTTTCTGGAGCTGAATATTGTTCCACATGACTGGAGGCAAGTGAGAGTGATAGCCATACGAAAACCCAACAAGCCGGCTTGCGATCACAACTCGTATAGGCCGATTGCAATGTTATCCTGTATTCGTAAATTGTTAGAGAAAATGATTCTACTTCGTTTGGACAAGTGGGTTGAAGCGAACAATTTGCTGTCAAATACGCAGTTTGGCTTCCGCCGAGGTAAAGGGACGAACGATTGTCTGGCGCTGCTATCTTCTGAAATCCAAATCGCATTTGCTCGCAAAGAACAAATGGCTTCCGTTTTCCTCGATATCAAAGGGGCATTTGATTCAGTTTCCATGGAAATTCTCTCAGAGAAACTTCATAATCGTGGACTTTCACCAATTCTGAATAATTTCCTGTAATTTACTGTCAAAAAAGCACATGTTTTTCAATCATGGCAGCACAAGGCTCCTGCCTAAGCCCCCTCTTGTACAGTTTTTACGTCAATGATATAGATGATTGTCTAACTAGAGACTGCACGCTGAGACAACTTGCAGACGATGGAGTTATTTCCATCACGGGTACTAATCCCGTCGTTCTGCAAAAGTCGTTGCAAGATACCCTGAACAATCTGTTCACGTGGGCCCTCAAGCTGGGTATCGAATTCTCTACGGAGAAAACTGAAATGGTCGTTTTTTCTAGGAAGCACGAACCCGCCCAATTCCAGCTTCACCTATCCGGCAAAACGATCAAGCACTCGATGTTTTTCAAATACCTTGGAGTATATTTTGACTCTAAATGTACCTGGGGAATACACATTGCGTATTTGAAACAGAAATGCCAGCAAAGAATCAATTTTCTCCAAACAATAACCGGAACATGGTGGGGTGCCCATCCAGGAGACCTCATTCAGTTATACAAAACAACGATATTATCAGTGTTAGAATATGGCAGTTTTTGCTTCCGATCAGCTACCAGGATTCATATTCTCAAGCTGGAGAGAATACAATACATCGTTGCCTGCGTATAGCCATGGGGTGTTTGCATTCGACACATACGATGAGTCTCGAAGTTTTGGCAGGAGTACCCCCGCTTACTCTTCGGTTCACAGAATTATCCTACAGATTTCTCATCCGTTGCAAGATCATGAATCCATTGGTGATTGATAACTTCGAAAATCTACTCCAACTGATTCCTCAGTCAAGTTTTATGTCTTTATACCATGAGTACCTTACCCACGACGTGCACCCTTCACCAGGCATCTCCAACCAAGTTTGCTTCCCATACTTTTGCAATTCCTCTGTCATTTTTGATCTGTCCATGCGACAAAAAATCCATGGAATCCCAGATCATCTAGGCTCCGATTATATTCCGCCGATATTTTCGGCAGAATATGGGAAAGTTAGATCTGATAAAATGTTTTTTACTGACGGTTCATTCATAAACGGGTCCACTGGCTTCGGCATCTTCAATGAAAATTCCAGTGCCTCTTTCAAACTCAAAGATCCTTGTTCCGTGTATGTCGCTGAACTGGGTGCGATATACTACGCACTGGGGATCATTGAAACATTGCCCATCGACCACTATTTTATTTTTTCAGACAGTCTCAGCTCAATAGAGGCAATCCGCTCAATGAAGGTTGATTAACGCTCATCTTATTTCCTAACTAGAATAAGACAACTATTGAGTGTTTTGGTCGAAAAATTATTCAAGATTACCTTAGCATGGGTTCCCTCTCATTGTTCGATTCCGGGGAATGAGAAAGCGGACTCGCTAGCTAAGGTGGGCGCTTTAGAAGGCACACTTTTTGAAAGGCAAATTGCTTATAATGATTTTTTTTCATATTCCTCGTCAGCACACACTCGTAAGTTGGCAGCGCATGTGGAGTGGAGATGAGTTCGGTCGTTGGTTACACACGATTATCCCTAAGGTCTCGACGAGTGCATGGTTCAAGGGATTGAATGTAGGTCGTGATTTCATTCGCGTGATATCTTGGCTTATGTCCAATCACTACAACCTAAACGCGCATCTCTATCGCATTGGGCTCGCAGCAAACAATCTTTGTGATTGTGGCGATGGCTACCACGACATCGAGCATGTTGTCTGGTCGTGTATCCGGTTCCATACTGCTCGCTCTCAGCTCTCTAGAGCACTGAGAGCACAAGGCAGACAATCGGAGATCCCCGTCCGTGATATCTTAGGTAGCCGTGATCCTGATCTTCTGCTTCATCTATACCTGTTCCTCAGAAACGCCGATGTCAACGTTTAATGATGTTTCCTTCGTTGTGTCCCCGTTTTATATCCCTCCTATCCGATCGATAAACTTTTACTTAGTCGCGGCAATACATACACACACTCTTTACAGATACACGGGCCAAAGGTTGTGCAGTCCACTGATCATTCAACAAGAGCCAAAGGTTGTGCCGTTCATGACAACTCTACATGAACTGATGATTGCGCCGGTTAGTGACCATTCTATCCTGGATTCCTCGAGTCGAGAAAGACGCACCACGCTAGATATGAGGTACAGACTACGGGGGCGTTGCTGATTAAGGGTCAGCTGCATCCCAATAGGAAGTATCCCGTGTTGGGCACACGTACAGAGCATTGGAGACAGCAACATCCGAATTACGAAAACACTTGTAATACTAACCTCGAGCCAACCGCGAGTAATCGGTTACATATTACTAACATAGATAATAAGAAAAATTGTCAAAGTATTGAACTCCCGGCCCCGTGAGGCTAACGCCATATGAGCCTTGATAAAAATATATATTTTGGAAAAAAAAAGATACGGCCGGTCTCATCTGACGCTTCCGCATAAAAATGTCCATTTTGGCCAGATTCTTCTCCACCGTTTGGCCGGTTGCTTCAATCTCACGGCTTAAGGAGCGGCAGAGATGATATGGTAAATACCAGATCGGCTATATCTGGCGGACACAAAGTGCCTCAGGATGTCCAACTCCTTCGCTGTGGGGTGGAGCTTGCCGTATGGAAAAATCATCAAGTTGCTTGACAGTGCTGCTGCTGCGAATCAACTTGCCTTGAATCATTTTTGTTGTAGACTTAATAAACGTAAGATTTAATGAAAATTTGTTCCTATAAATTAATTTTCATCGCCATCCGAAATTAGTCCATTTTTTTTAATGCATACGTTAACACTAGAATCGATGAAAAATGAATTGGAATTTTCGAGCATTCTATTTGGTAATTTGAAGAAAATGGCAGAATTTGAATCGTGCTTGCCAGGCGTAAATGCTCTGATTGAGAGAGTGATTTTCGGGCGTAAACAAAATCTAAACCGACGAAAAATCACAACTGAGTGCCGATACTCAGAACGAAATAATACTAATCAGTTTAGGCTCGCTAAACTATGGTTTAGGTTTACATAACGTATATACATAACGTTTTGTTTTTTGTGTCCCGCGTTAGACCTCTGACCATCTGGTCACTTTACCTTAGAGAATCCCAAGAACTTTTGAAGCTAAAGTAAATTTGGGTGGGTAAAGGAGGTGTCATTTTTACTAAGAAAGATGACAATAGCAAGCCAGAATTGATAATCAATTCAATTCTGGAGAACTCTTAAAGTGTCCAAATCGGAATTGGTTCCCGGGCATTCTCCGTCGTCAAAACGAAAGAAAAGTTTACATTAATATGAGTTATTTTCGGGTTATTGTGTTTCCTACTTATCATGATTAAAAATGAATATTATGACAACTTGCACGATTACAATAAAACATGTGATATGGCTGGTATAAAAACTTTTAATATAGTTCAGTGGAATGTGAGAGGAATAAACGATTTTGTCAAATTTGATGAAATTATTTATTTTTCTAATGAATGTAAAAGAGTTATTGACGTAATTATTATTGGCGAAACTTGGATGAAAGAGGAAAATAGTGAAATGTACAATATTCCAGGCTATCGCTCTTTTTTCTTGTAGTTATTGGTGTTTCTCGTCCACCTTCGTTTGATTGCAACGAATATCATAGTATTTCAGAGGGTTATCAACTGCTACACAATCGAAACCATCGCTTATTGTTGGTGATAGTAATGTTCCAAGAAATCTACAGAACAATAACATAGTAATCCAGTACACAAATTTTATCAGATTCCTATGGTTATGTATGTACAAATACGCTGCCAACTCGTCCATCAAGTAATAATACAGTAGAACCCCGATTATCCGAGGAATAGTCTGGCTAGGTCACCGCGGATCACTAAAATCGCGAATAATGCAACTAATGACTAAAAAAGAGATGCAAACACAATATTTCAGCATGATAACTATGTTTTATCAATAAAGGAATCATTAAACTATACATCTATAAGGTTGTGTATACCAGAAGTCAAATAATGTGAAAGTCATGACCAAAACAAAAATGCAAAATCCTACACCTCACTGATAATTTCCGGGAAAGTCCATAGCACTACTATGGAACTCGCTTCCGCGGATAAACCGCATCGCGGATAATCGAGGTTCCACTGTACTTCAATTAATTTTATTTACCCGATCAACCTTGCAGCGAATCTACAAAATCATACAATTTTTAGTGATATCAGCAACCACCTTCCCATTATTTCATCTCTTCCTTTAAGGTGAGACCCCTGTCCGACCCTGAAGGTCGGAAAATAATGAATGAATCGTGGATTTTTTTCGGATGTTACGAATAAAGTGAAGTGTTCGTGTATTTTGGTTATTGTTTAAGGTATATTTGAAGATGTATTTTCCATTTTTTGAGTGCACGTACAATGATTAAAACAAACTCCAATGAATATTTTGAAACTTTAGGACATAGGGGTTTTTGAAAATTCGAAAAATTGCCAAAACGGCGGCTTTTTTTTTAATAAGATATTTCATAAAAAATCTCTAGATAGCAATTTTTAAAAATCGAAAAAATGAGATATCAGAAAACGGCTATGTAACGCCTTAGATAATTCAGTTTTACAAGCTGATAAAAAAATTCAGCCAAATTGGTCGAGTAGGTCCTGAGATATCGGTACCACCAGTTGAAAAAACACGGTTTCGAGAAAAACGCGTTTTAAAATTCGTACAGCAGTACTATATCCCTTGAGTTGACTTCATACTTTTGGCTGTAACTTTCCAACCAAATCAAATATCGAAAAATCCTTTTAGGACAACATTTCTGAAAGCACAAGCTTCCCAAACATACAAAAAAAAACAAAAATTCATTTTTTTCGATTTTCCCGACCGGGGTCCCCCCTTAAATAATGTAAAAAGCGAACAAGTGTTAAGAATGAATATTATTGACCATGCCAAACTCGAAAATCAGTTCTCATTTTTTTTTTGAATAATTTTTAAATTACTGATGATGTTGATGCTACTCTAGAAACTTTTATAACAACATATGAAAACTTGTTAACTGATTGTACAAAAACTGCGAAAGTACCAAATTTATACTGTTACAAAAATTGTTGGAGTAAAATGAGAGAACTGACCATGAATGACTTGTAGCCTTTGGAAGTTAATATTTCTTTTAGTTTTTAAATAAGTATCTTGAAAAGGCGAAAAACAGTCCCAATAATGAACGCGCTAGGGAAATGCTTGTTCACGTATCCAAGAACTTAAAATTTTGAAGACACGATGTAAAAAAAAGGATATTATGTAAATATACTCAATGGCTCTAGTCATTCCAACGTGTGGAAAAACTAAATGAATTTTTTGGTTGTTCTAAGCCAAGAGAACAAATTAAATTAAATTGATTATTTAAAAAAATTAAAAGTTGATGGAAGTATCATAGATTCTATTGAAGATGTTGCTGATGTTTTCAATTACTATTTTTCTAGTAAAGCCTGTCCACGTTAAATTTCGGACATCAAGATGATCCCAGTAAAACAAAAATTCACGTAATACAACAAAACCGATTGTTTATTTCAGTAAAACAAACTTATATCTAAAACAAGGAAAGCTTACTTCGATGTTATTTACGTTGTCTGTAAAATTCACGAACTTTCATGGGAACATCTGCCATTAGATTCCGTACAGTATCCTCAGATATGCTGGCGGCGACGCTTTTCCATCTCCTCTTGAAATCATCAATGCCATTCGCTTTCTTCTTAGTTTCGAATAGTTTTCGCATAATCAGAGCCAGGGCCCGAAATCTTCGACGGTGAAAAATGAAGACCGACTCTACTCCCAGTAGCTCCGCTTCGACTTCGGCTGCTTCGGCAGTCACCGCCAACAAAAAACAGGAAGTGGGTTATATCTGTGATATAACCGCAAGGGTGACGTAGGACTATCGTTGGTTTAGTGATCACTTGTTTCAAGTTGTATCTGAATCAATTCTGAATGAATGAATAAATTAATATTTGAGAGACTTCGAAAACGAGAGCGTTACGTTGAAGCCACAATATTCAGCAAAAGAAGCAATCACACGAAAGTTGTATATTACATAATACATTGCTTGTATTGTGATATGATTTGTATTCCATTTCCAATAGACAAAATATCTGTTGCATCAAATCAGTCTACATAATTTTTGCGTTCGCTCATCCTTTCCCACAACACCCATTTCTCGTTTGAGAAATTGTTGAGTAAACATCGTTTGCCAGTACGCGTAGAGCGGGAATTCCTTCTTAAGATTCATTGCACCTGCAATAAATTGCCGAAAGACGTGGTCTTTCGTTGATCGCACTTGATTAAAAAATCACAAAACCAAATGTATTTGGTCGCAGTGTTATATGGTTAGAAAACATTAAAACGAACTCTTCCGCTTGAATGTTTTTTTTTTCAATTCCCAGGGGAACTGGCAGATTATTTTTCAGCAACGATAACATCTTTTCGGAATCTTCTCGACGCTGGACGGCAACCAAACGAAAATAGTTCCGCACGTGTATGTGTGTGTGTGGCGGCTGCTCCGATAGCTCGGATGTTTTTCGATGCTGATATTCTCTTGGTCGCCTTCTCTCCACCTCCCTATGGATCGGGTTTTCTGCGCTCCCTCACAGTTCCAAACAAACTGAATGCGTTTCAGGTCAGGTCAGGTCAGGCCAGGTAATGAATCCTTCGATCCCTCGTCGTTCAGCTCATTCAGCTCATTCAGTAACGATGTTGTCTTGTCGATATCCTCACGGAAAATGAATGCGTTTCACCACCAGAGTATCGCTCAAGTATGCTTTTTGTCCGTGATTGAATAGAGAGAAGGTGTGGTTTACGATGGAAATTTGGAAGGCAAACTAGAGGCGAATGAACTCTCTGAGTTTGAAACTTTCAGCGACTGAGCAATAATCGATTGAAAATTATATGATTTTCGCAATGCGAAACATTTTCCGTTGTGCGCGCATCCAATATTGGATACGAAAATATCCTACTGATGAGAAAGAAAAATCTTCAGAAGTTTTCCTGCTAATTGCACTTGACGATAACGATAACATCTTTCCAGATTCTCCTCGATACTCAGAGCCCACCAGTGGTTAATGCTAACTCGATAACCACCTGTTAATTGCACTTGATTGAAAAATCACGAAACCAAATGTATTTGGTCGCAGTGTTATATGAATAGATAACATTAAAATAAACTCTTTCACTTAAATGTATTTTTCAATTCCAAGTGGAACTGGTAGATTATTTTTCAGCAACGACGACATCTTTCCGGAATCTTCTCGATGCTGGATGGTAACCAAACGAAAATAGTTCCGCACGTGTATATGTGTGTTTGGTGGCTGCTGCGATGTCTCGAGCGGAATCGTTTGTGGCATCACTCTCCTCCTGATGGATTCCCTTCTGGCCTAAGGTGCACAAACAGGCTCTTGGTGACACCGTTCATCAGCGCTTTCATGATAAACCAAGTTAGCTTCACCACAACAGCGACAACATGCTCCAATCGCTGTTCGATTATAACTGAGTGGATTTCCGAGCGGCGCTCGCTCATATAGCGATTGGTTATTTCAATAGCCTGTTTTGAAAGCAATTTTAAGGCTATTGAAACAGTTTTTTGGATGAGAAAGTAACAAGTATATAACGCGTAGACATTTTATCTTTCAAATGAATTGTTTATCATACCATTTCGTTCGGTTGCTTAGGAGCTATTAACACTCAAAATCTCGGTCTCCGGCGTAACGCTTTCGTTTTCGAAAATTTGATTTTACACCCCGGTATAGAAATGAAAGACGTAGTCCTACGTCAAAAATGACTTGACTAGAAAATGAATTGACTAGTGAGGATGACTGGTGAACTAGTCCAGTCAGTGGTTGTTTTAACTGACTCAACTAATGAATATAAATCTGCCTCTTCATTCAACTGACTTCAATCCACATTTCCATTTCACCCTGACGCTTATTTTGTGCCCCCGTGTGCAATCTTATTGTACGTCCATATAAAGAGAAACGAAAACTTGACTCCTGATGCAAAAAAGTAGTTACCCCATCAATGGACGGTTTATTTTCTACTCATCGTGAACTCAAACCAACGAACTTAGACATTTATCAAGTATGCTATTAAGGTCCTCGCGTTAGTATTAGTTAGTATTAGGCGTGCAAAATAGCTCACACACAGCACGATATTTTATATGTGTGAGTAATCTTCGTGTACGATACAAAAAAATCTAGCTCACCTGTAGCGTTTGTCAAACCACGATGAACTCAAACATCGATGCATGCAGGAAGATACATGAGAAAGAGAGAGAGGAACGAATTCGTTTTGGGGGAAGTCACTTCAAAATTCCCAGTCAAGAATGAAATGATATAGTCGAGTCGGTAGAGGGAGATAGCGACTAACCGCCCGACTGACTATTCAGTCGCTTTGGCGGAAAAACTGTGTGAAGAAGCCAAAAGCCATTACCTGAGGCCATTACTAACTGACTACGGATACTGTCAGTCGGTTAGTGTTACGTCTTGGCTAATGTATGAACGACAATTATATTTACGTAACAATAATAACTTTATTACTATTCTAATGTTTTAAAATAAATAACTTGGTCAGCACTCGAGCGTGGTTACTGAGGAATAGAGCACGAACATGGGGTCGCTCGTGACAGCTGTGGCCTAGCCGGCGGCAAGGCCAATGAATGGAAGGTGCAATAACTGTTGTATGATGGAAGTGTGCGTACTACCGTAAGCGCACCGTCGTTGGGTGGTACCCCAACACCTCCCCTTTTTTAGTAGATCTGGTACGGTTCATATCTAGCTGACGCCCGACGATGGCGCGTTGATCGGCGCTGAATCACATCCTCAGGATCAGGTTGTCGAACGGATCCACGAGCTCGCCGATGCGTAGCTGGTGGTTCAATGAGCTCGCGCATGAACTCTCGCTGGATTTCGTTAAGCTCTTCAGGTTCGGCTGGTGGTATCACTTCCTCTGGAGTAGCACTAGGATTCAATCCCCACGAACCTAGCAGGATATCAAGCGAAATGGACGGATCTGTTTCAGACATTGTTGGTACTTCACTTCCGTAGCGTTTTCGCAGTTGATTGCTGTGGCTGCGAATTAACCGTTGCTGTTGCGGGATCCACACGTTATATATAACCGTACCCACTCGCTCCACTATCACTCCAGGTACCCAGTTCCAATCGTTGCCTCGATGTACTTGGGCATACACCTGGTCCTGGACGCCGAAGCACTTCTCCTTGGCTCCGTGTTTCGTATTGAACTGCTGGTTCTGCTTGAGGCTGTTGTTTTTGTTGAACTTACTGGTTGGACGAAGTAATTCAAACGATGTCCTCAGTGGTCTTCCTAGCAATACTTCTGCGGGGGATTTGCCGCCAGGAGCACTACGACAGGGTGTAGATCTGTAGCACAGTAAGAACGTATTCAATGCTTCGTCTAAGGTTTCCCCTCCGGCCTGAATTTTTTTCATGGTTCTTTTGAAGGTGTCGACAAACCTTTCCACCTGTCCATTGCTTTGAGGGTGGAAAGGGGTTGTTTTAAGGTGCATGATACCATTCGATTCGCAGAACCGCTCGAAAACGTCACTCACAAGTTGCGATCCGTTGTCGGAAACTAGAACTTCCGGCATACCAAATCGACTGAAGATCTGGCGTAGAATAGCGATCGTTGCTGCCGATGTTATTGACTTTGTAGGGATAACTTCCGGCCATTTGGATAGTGAATCCACTAGCAGGAGATAATACGTTCCGTCAATCGGCCCCGCAAAATCCACGTGGACCCTCTGCCACGGTTTTTCGGGGATGGGCCATGACTCCAGCTTTGTTTTGGTGTCAGTCTTTGCGACAGAAGCACATTCTGAACATGATCGGACCAGGGCGGTAACGTGTTCATCGATGTTTGGCCAATATACGTAATTTCTCGCCAATGACCGCATACGTTCAACGCCTGGGTGCCCTTTATGAAGTTGCTGCAGTATTTTACGTTGAAACTTCTTCGGTATTACAATCCGCTCTCCGTACATCAGGACTTTTTGGGCTGCGTACAAAGATTCACGTCGTGCGAAAAATTGCTGAACTTCCGATCCTCCCGAGATGGTTTTCTTATCGTTAGGCCAACCGTTGATGACGTATTTCAGAACTTGCTGCAACGTCTCATCTTTCGTAGTCTCGGCTGCTATTGACGTAGGACTACGTCTAACCGGAAGATATAGGGGGTGAAATGGAAATCTAGGCACTGAACAAGAAGGAAAAAATGCAAGATTTGGAACGCTTATAACTCGAGCATTTCTCAATAGATCGCAAAGGTTTTTGCATCAATTGATAGGAAATATATCTACGCATCTATCATAACGAATAACATTTCATTTTTCTTGAAATAAATAATTGAATAATTGTGAAATATCAAGCATTGTCCAAATACACTATGTGCCCATTTTTGATTGGTCCATTTTGTGCTCCTCAAATCGTACCGACCAAAACGGGCAACCAGAGCAGCAGCGAAATAGAATGAAGCACGATTGGAAAGGAAAAAGAAAAAAATGAGGGAAACATTGGTCGCAGTCTCACACATGCGTAATTCTCGAGCCAGCCAGTCAGCTTAAAAATCTCCTCTCCGCTGCCGTAACGATCATTCTCATCCGAACCGTACACCACATCGTTTCGCATCACCTCACATCAACAAACCAACACAAGCAGCCATGGTTGGATATGGCAAAGGAGGAAAAGTGAAGGGAAAGGCAAAATCCCGCTCGAACCTTGATCTGGAGTTCCCGCTCGTGTTGATCTGGAGTTCCCCGCAAGGGTAGCTAGGCCGAGGGCGTTAGTACCAGTATACCAGTCCACCTAGCCGGCGTTATATAGTTTCGGCCGCCGGAGTGATCGAGTTAGCTGGCAAAGCTGCTCGCGACGATAAGAAAACCTGCATTCGGAACAGAACACATTCGGTTCGGCGGACATCAAGACACCAGGCAGTTGCAGCGAATGGCGAGTGGCAAACGCAATCGCAAAACGGCATCAGGTAGCAGAAGAAAAAAGTTTGTTCTTTATACAAACTGCTTTGGCGGCAAATCCAGAACAAGGCGGCATCGAGGGCGTTCGAAATGGTTTTTTTCAAAACCACGAGTACTAAGTTTTCTAAATTGGAACCATTCCATAAAACAAGGCGCTTTTCAGGGCCATTAAACCTTCCAAAAAAGAGTTTAGGAAATAAAGTTCAATGCTTTCTAAAACATTATCCAAAATAATAATAAAACACAAATTGATGTTTTCATAATTTGTTTGCCAGGATTTGATGAGTATGTGAATTTGGCAGTTGTTCTGAGCTTATTGATAGTTGGGGACTTTCCTGATTATTCAATTTTCACCAATTCTTAAATTGTTTCCTGATTTAAAGTACAGTAATCTACAATTAGTTCGACATTTAGCTAATTGGACGGACATGTAATGCGACTTATTTAGTTGGACATTTTTGTAAACATAGAGATCCAAATTATGACCCCACATTGAAAGTCGACACTGTACCACTGTCATCGCAAATGTTCAATTACAGGTTAAAATTACCTCCAATCCGGCACTGAGTGGTGGTAATGCGACGTGCCATTGAATGTAATTTACTGTAAAATATGTCACAAGCTGGATGGGAAGAAATTTTCCAACTGTGAAAGCTGTGGCGAGTGACAACAAATCGCTAAACAGGAAGGTTTAGCCGAACAAGATGGGAATATCGAGTGATAACAAAAACACAACACCAAAGGTTCTTTTCAGAACCATCAACATATTCATAAAGAGTAAACAGTAAACTAATCCATTTTTCAGGTAGATAGGTAGGTATTCACGTAGGTGAAGAAAATAAAACAATATATTTAAAATATATATTTAACAAAAGCTGTCCCCTTTGTATAGTCCTACGTCACTCCGGTTATGTCCCCGACATTACCCACCCGTCTTTCATTTTGTATGAAACAGGAAGATACTCGATGGATTGACTGACGATGTTGCAGATCACCTGTTCCACTTCGAGGGACGCAATCACTTAGTCCTCGTTCGGCCTTACGTGGCTGTTGATCAAACGGGATAGTATATCGGCGTGCCCAAAATGATCCGTAGAAATATGCTCGATTTTGAAATCGTAGAGTAACATGGTGAGTGCCCATCTTTGGAGACGGTTGGCGGTGTAAGGTGGAATCCCTTGTTTCGAGCCGAAAATGGCCACAAGAGGCTTGTGGTCCGTCTGCAGGATGAAATGTCTGCCGTAGATCATTCTATGGAACTTTGTTACGGCGTATACGAGGCCCAACGCCTCTTTCTCGATCTGACTATAGCGGGATTCGGCTGGAGTCAGACTCCGGGATGCATGGTATACTGCCTTTTCCGACCCGTCGGGGAATCGATGAGCAATGTGGGCGCCTATTCCCACATTTGATGCGTCTGCTGACACTACCATCGTTAGGCGAGGATTGTAGTGAGTCAGCATGAGGGGTGATTGCAAAACTTCTTTGAAACGGTTGAATGAACGTTGACATGCATCTGTCCACTGGAAACTGGCCCCCTCCTTGAGGAGCTCATCCAGCGGTTGGCGAAGTTTCCGCATCTCTCGGATGTATTTGCCGTAATAATTAATCGCCCCTAAATAGGATCTCAGGGTGGGTACATCGTTTGGCGGAGGCATGTTGATTATTGCCTTCACCTTATCTGGATCAGGGCGTATGCCCTCGGAATCCAGAAGTTGGCCCAAGTATTTAACTTGGTGCATGAAGAACCGGCATTTTTCGATCTTCACGGTGAACCCATACTCCTGGATGCGTTGCAGGACTAAATGTAAATTTCGTCTATGTTCCTCCGCATTCCGGCCACCGATCAAGATGTCGTCAAGGTAGGGTGACGTACATTCGATGCCGGATAGCATCGTGTCCATGATCTGTTGGAACGCTCCCGGTGCGCTTTTGATTCCGGGTGAGAGACGGTTGAACCGGTACAGTCCTTTGTGGGTATTGATATTAATCAATTTGCGACTTTCCTCGTCTACGGGAACTTGTAGATAGGCGTTGGACAGGTCGATGTGACTGAATATAGTGCAATTTGCCATTCGATTGAAGATATCCTCCGGAAGAGGCAGAGGATAGCTGTTTGACTCTAACACGTTGTTCAGGCCGGTAGAAAAATCGGCGCATATGCGGACGGAGCGGTCCGGCTTACGTACCACCACAATCGGTGCTGCCCAATCTGCATACGTAACCGGCGTGATGATGCCCAGGTGTTCTAGGCGCTTCAGCTCATCTTCGACGACCACTTCCATACCGTATGATACCGGTCGCTTAGGCCTGAATACTGGTTGAGCTCCCTCCTTGAGCGTGAAATGTACTTGCGTTTTCGTACAGAGGCCCATGCGTTCCGTGAAAACGTCTGGAAACATGGCCCTCAACTCGGCGATCTGCTGGTCTTCTTGTTTGGTGTCGACCAGCTTACAGAAGGACGAAAATGGAACGTCCCACAGGCCAAACTCGTCCAACAAGTCTGAGCCTAAAACATTCAAAGAAAGGTTAGAGCTACAAACGTAACAGTTACCTTCCCGTTGGGTATTGCCGATGGTGATTGAGGCTCGGAACATCGCATCGATAGCAAGCCTGCTTCCCGAAGCAGTCTGCACCTGACAGTCGGGTGGTGACGTTTGTGGTGCCCCGACTCTGATCCAATTTTGTTTAGAAATGATGGTTATGTCGGACCCGGAATCCAGTTGAAGGTTCACTGGCACACCGTTGATGTTGGTTTCGACGTACCGACGGCTCCGCTTCACATCCTTTACCACGACGATCTTATTCGAGTGCCTTGGTTTATGCTGCTGCTTCCCTTTATTGAACTTCGATCGCTGCTTGAAGCACCCACAGTAGCCTTCCTTGTGCCCCGTCTGACCGCAGTCCCGGCACTTATGTTCCTTGAAACTGCACTGGCTGGAGAAATGCATACCACCACAGCACCAACAAGGCGTCTTCGGTGCGTCTCCTTTGCTTTTGGTATTGCCCCAGTTTCCCTTTTTGCGATGATTCGGAGAGCGAGATCTGTAGGCCTTCGTAGCGGCGACGGTGGATGTCGATGTTTGACCACCGATGAGAACAGTATCTTTCTTCAGATTTATGAGGCTTTTGCAATCCTCCACTACTTTTTCCAATGTGATGTCGTTCGTCTCGTTGATTTTCGATAACAAGCGCATCCGTATATCAGAGTCCTTGGAAGATTTGAGTCCACACACAAATATCAGGCATTTGAACTGCTCCTCTTTGAGTTCCTGGAGCTTAAAATCGACGCACGCACGGTTGACCTTGCAAGAGTAGCTGATAAAATCATCATTCTCATCTTTCGTCGTCTGAAGGCATTGATATCGACGATGAAAGGTAGACACGGGCGTGCCGAAAATTGTCTTAAGCTTGGCAATGGTCTCATCAAACGTAAATTCCTTCGAAAGTTTAGGAAGTATGAACGAAGTATATCGTTCGTGTGCGGTGGGACTCAGCTTTCTGAGTAGAAGTCGAACTTTTGCGTCATCCTGAAGCTGTGCAGCGTCTTTTTCGAAAAGATCCGCGTACCGTGAGAACCAAGCGTCGAAAGAACATCCTTTTTCTGCATCGTAGACAAATTCCGTGATATTCGTCGCTAAGGAATCGAGGATATATTCGTTCCGGTTTGTATTTTGGACACTTCCTTGGATACCCGCCATCTGCTCTGCTAACCTTGCCATCAGCGCATTTTGGTTATTCAGGATTGTCAAAATTGTGTCCTTGAATGGCTGTTCTTGAGCTTGTTGTAATGGCGGATTGGACATCTTTTTTCCTTTGTTCGTACAGAGCTTACACACGCGGTTTCAACGTGTCGCGATATTTCTTTCGATTTAACACGGAAATTTTACCGACACGCGATTCACCGGACTCGTCGCCACTTTGTTACGTCTTGGCTAATGTATGAACGACAATTATATTTACGTAACAATAATAACTTTATTACTATTCTAATGTTTTAAAATAAATAACTTGGTCAGCACTCGAGCGTGGTTACTGAGGAATAGAGCACGAACATGGGGTCGCTCGTGACAGCTGTGGCCTAGCCGGCGGCAAGGCCAATGAATGGAAGGTGCAATAACTGTTGTATGATGGAAGTGTGCGTACTACCGTAAGCGCACCGTCGTTGGGTGGTACCCCAACAGTTAGTTAGCCGACTATCCTCAGTTGACTATGACTATGCCGTGCCCTGATCAGAGCCCAGTACTTTTACACTGTGCTGTTCTGGACAGTTCGGTAGATTTGCTGTTTTAGGCACATATTTGACCTTATGTGCATTATACCATTCCAGGATGGATTTTGCATAGTGACGAGACCAAATCTAGCCAAAACAACGCTGGAGAGTCGTGGCTTCTCATGAATGGTAGCAACTGCTTCTGGAGACATTCCTTCTCGTAGACATCTTTGTTGATAGTGCCGGTAGAGACGAAAGATTTGGATTTTCGGCCACAACTGTATATGGTCTGCCAAACCAAGTACTTTTTGGGGAATTTAGACTGCTTCTTGGTCCGGAAACACTCGGCTACGGTATTCCTTCGCATTGCAGTATAAAAAGCGAGACCCGGAAGCTGTTTAAGGTCTTCGAGAACATAAGTTTCATCGTCCATTATGGTGCATGAACATTTTTGCTAAAACTGGGAGTAGAGCACTTTAGCACGGCTTTTTGCAGTGAAATTTTGCTTATCATCACGATTGGGCACCTTTTTCACTTTGTACGCCTTCAGTCCATGTCGCTGCTCATTTTTTATACATATGATTTTGATTTTCCAACCTTTCGAGCCACATTTCTAACTGAAAGGTTGGGATGTTTCTCAATAATGGCAACCACCTTACGGTCCATCTGTCGGGAGCATACTTTCCGATTTGTTCCGCTTCCAAACTTCCGATCCACAGTTAAGCGCTGGTCAAACGATTTGCACACACTAAACACGGTACTCTTCGGCAGTGGAATTTATCCAAATGTTTTGTTACAGTTACCGTTACAGTTTGTTATGTTTAACGGTGTTCGCAGTTGTTTGCGCCCAATTCGTATGGGAGTTCCTCAAGGAAGAAACATTGGTCTATTGGCTCTTCTTGTTTTTCATCGATGATTTAGAAAATTTCAAGCTCCATGGTATACCGAGACTTTTTGCAGATGACTCGGCTTTATTCTACCCTCGTCCTAATTTTGTATCTATTGTTGCAGAAATAGAAACAGATCTAGCGGCTCTTATGAAATATTTTACCGGCAATCGTCTTACCCTAAACCTTGCTAAAACAAGGTACATATACTAGCTTACACCACATAATTATTCGTACTTTAGGATTGTGTGATACTCAACCAATTATATTTGTACACAATCCTCTGCACTCTCTGCAATCCTTCCATCATAACATAAATTTCTCGGCCCAAGTGAACCTTCCGAATACGAGAAACGCGAATGAGTTAACGAGAAGTAGAGCATATACAAACTTGGGTTTCAAGCGCATTATGAGCTACGGTCCATTTAAATTCAACTCACTTTCCAATGATTTGAAAGCAATTACCAATGACAAGATCTTCAAAAGTAAGCGGAAACGTCATATAATCAAACTTCATATAATTTAGACTTCCATCATTTTAATTTTTTTATTGTTAAATTTGTAGATCTTTCGGTTCATTTTATTTTATTTATACACTATTATTTTCCTGCATTTTTATATTGTAAATCAGTTTAAAATATTTTTCAAAGCCATAAATTTTTTTTTTATTTTTTTTTATCTTCGCTTGTTTTACGTCGGCATATTTCCGCCACTTTAGTGCCAATCACCGACATCAGGGAGGCGACTCCACCTGTTCCTACCTATCAGACTCAACAACTCATGAGCCGGGCCAACTTCTTTTACTTCCCTTCCGAAGGAAGACGTAACCAGAGATTTTTCGCCTCAGAAAATCCCAACGACGCCAGGGATTGAACCCAGGCCGATCGGATTGTGAGGCTGTTACGCTAACCACACAACCACTGGCGCCGTCTCAAAGCCATAAATGTTATCACTGTTTTTATTTTATTTATTTATTTATTTTTTGTTTTTATATTTTGAGTGAATCCCTTTGAAGAAACTGGAATCCACTGGGGTTCCACTCAGTAGTTATTAGTTTACCTTCCGCGTTTCTTCTGTTTTCTTTAATTTGTTTTTTTTTTAAATTCATGTTAGTAAGTGTCCACTACCAGAGCCGCCGCTTCCGACGCCAGATTGCATCACTTGGCGACTTGGGGCCGCTTCTCTTCGTTAGATGGGGATTTCGTCCCCATTACATTGACCTCAGAATAAATTTCAATACGACAAAATAAATTCATAACAATAAATGCGCTGCGGTGGCGTTAATATGCAAGTGTCATTTTTTTATCCCTTTTCGTTTCGGCTCATTAGCATTTTAGCTGTGACAGAACCAAATATTAATCGTGTACATGTCACATGTTTATCATATCTATAATTAGCATATTACACAGTTGCCATTTTTTCGGCGTTAGAGAATTTCCCCCTTCTATACCATTGCATATGGTACACATTTACACAGTAGCCATTTAGGCGTAAGAGTTTTCCTTCTGTGCTTCCATTATCCAGTTAGACCGGACAGCGGAGACAGTTGATTGATTTTGTTAAAACCACAGTTTTGACGTAGGACTACGTCTTTCATTTCTGTACCGGGGTGTAAGTTCAAAGTTTCGAAAACGAGAGAGTGACGCTGGACTGCAAGGTTTTGAACGTTAATACCTCTTTACCGACAGAATGGAGTGGTATAATAATCACTTCATCCGAAATATAAAATGTCAACGAGTTAAGTGATTGTCACTTATTGGTCCAAAAAATAGTTTCAATAGCTTAAAAATTGCTTTGAAAGCAAACTATTGAAAACATAACTAGCTCATTGATGATGATTGGTGATCGCAATTTGTTCCCGGACACGAACGAAAAATCTAGGCACCTGGAGAAACGGTCATAGCGAATACATGGAAGCTGAGATTTCTTTTGCTCTTTTGCATTAGTGTTTGGGAAACCATAGCGGACACATGCAAAGCGTGAGTAATTTTACTCGCATCAGTTTCAGTTCTGCTTTCGCATGGAACAGTCATGGAAAATTGTTTGCGTGTGAATGCATCCGAGCGAAGGAATATTCGCACCCATTTACGCATTTGACTTGGTGTTCCCGTGATGCAATCCAATAGCACATGTTTCTGTTCTGCTTTCGCATAGAACAGTCATGAAAAATTGCCACATCACGATAAAAACGAAATGAATTTTATGCAAGGTTATATACTTTATTTCGTTTTCACCGTGAAATGGCGCCCTCAGGTTCTATTCTGCGCATGAAGTGATCATGAAAATCTAGAAAACAAAAATGAATCATGTATCAAACATCTTGAGTTGCTTTTTCAAGGCCACTCAAATCCCATCGAACCGACAAGTTTCAGGACCACCAACAAGTCCGAAAGAGTTGAATTTTATGTTAATAATAATTCCATAAACTCATCCATCCACACACTAACAACAAAAACTTTCAACAATCTTTCAAAATATTCTTTCATTCATTCATTAAGAATTGATTCAGATGCAATTTCAAATAAATGATTACCGAGCTAACGGTAGTCCTACGTCTACCTTGCGGTTAAATCACAGATATAACCCACTTCTCGTTTTTATGTTAAAACTACCTACTTAATTTTCGAAATTTTCCATAGACCATGTTCATTTCTAAATGATTTCTTAGCCTTAACACGTTAAGCCCAACGTCGGTCCCTAGGGGCCGACGTTGAACTTTTTGGTAGGAAAGTGTTGAGTTTGTTTTCGTATGTTTTACAAAATGTGACTACTTTCTAGTCGAATTACTGACTATTTTCTATCTATACAATAAGTATCTTTGGAAACTGGGACCGACACTGATATTGTGCAAACGCTCTTGATGCGCGCTGAACGGAAAGCAGCGCAGCAAGAAAAAATCGGGGCTTAACGTGTTAAAGGACACAACCGGTTAGTGGGGCCACGATATATTGCCATATCTTCAACCTACCTGTAAAAATACATGAATCACATTGGAACATAATCAATATTTGCATAAATAAGAAGGTTCTATTGATTTTCATTTGTTTACCAAACCAAAATGCTTCATCAATTTATCTAGAACTTGATCAAAGCGATTTTCAAGAAAATTGCGACTCTGGTTCGCCAGAACACCGAAACCGTATTTCATTGCGGACGCTGGCAGGGGAAAAAGTTCACATCATGATACGACGACAAACAAACGAAACGGTTAGTAAAAATAATAATTAAGAGTAAATAAGCGTAATTTTCATTCATCATGACAGTCCAATAGGGGGGCAGAGAAGTTCATTTGCTCGTATGCTCGATAATAGTATTGAAAAACAAAACTGACTTGTAATGGTTTCGAGAGAAACTGTTCATAGCTATGGGAAATTTAAAATACAGTCTATTTCTGAATTGTATGGAAACAATACTCTTTGATTCATCACTTATTGCGAATTCCATTCAAAATTACTTCAAACGCAGATGATTTGTATTGATTTTCGTTTTGCCGCGGTGAACAACGATCCGCTTTCTTTTTCCTATTTTGCTACGAAGCTCTCACAGAAGAGTGAATAAATCTTAATAGAGGAAAACATAAATCAATTTATCAAAATTTGACGCTGCACAGCCTTGACGGAAAATGATTAACTAATAAAATACGAATATGATCTATTTGCAACAGGGTGACACTGCGCTTGCAAACAACTGCTGCGTTATGTACCTATTTCCACACCGGAAGTATCGATCATGTGCATATGATGAACAGCTATTGTATGAATGCCAACAATAGGTTTAACGCTGAGAATAGTCTGATAATATACGAATCAGCAGCATCACCCTGCAATTCTCGTCGTGGCCTTCATGCTGTATACAAGCAACAATACCGGATCCGGTGATTTGAGAAAGAATTTACTTTAAGTTCTGAGCTGGAGAAGTGTATTTAATGCAAATTTTATTATTCCCTCCTACGCGATAAACGTCGAGAAGAGTTTTGTTGGAGTTTGCTTAGAACAATGTCTACCGAAAGACGACTATTTCGCTGGAGATACGCGCAATAATCAAGATGTGGTACGCCTCGCCCACCCCCTCTTTAATTTATTTACTTGTTTCTACAATGCCGAGAAGCTGGCCGCGTATCTCCATAGCATAGCTGTTGCTTTTTAGGTCGAACCATTATGAGATGCTTGTGTGCGTTTGTATCTGTTCCAGTGTGCGTGCGCTATTATTTCATTGTTGCCGTCATTGTATACTCGCACTAAGCATGAATAATGAATCGTGTTTGATAATGATAATTAAATTAATTAAGCTAAATTGAGCTGTAATAATAATAATAATTTTCCTCGTCATCTTTCTCGCGTTCTCTGTTAAACGAGGACGTTTTGTCACGTGCCAAAAAGAACAAAAGATGCCATGAAGAGCTGAGCTTTGTGATCGGAAAGTGATAACACCTGATGCTGATGATAGTGATTTTTCTCATTGATTTTAATCTTATTAAAGTGTTTGAAATTTTGAATGCATTGTTTTTCACCGTTCTCCTTAGGCGTGCTACACAAATTACGTAATGCTAAAAATGCGGTTTTCGGACAAAACCACAACCCCCCCCCCCCCTTCTATGTAACAATAAGTACCAGAAGACACATCCCCACTCCCCCTTGAGTTACGTAACACCAAATGATTCTGTGCTCAAAGTCAAAGTCGTTTGGAAAATTTTCATAATATTTTAGCTATTATCAAGTATTGAAAATATCAACGTAAAAAAATTGTAAGGGGTTGTATCTAGGACACGATCGCATTTTCGACGTAAAACTACGCAATTATGTTATGCAATCCACTTGTTTGCCACTTTGAATATTATTTTAGAATGCATCGAAATTTTTGAAATAACTTTTTAGTTTTTTTATTGTTACTACTGTAGTAGTGAAGTTTTCATTTGAAATTCTAACAAGTTCAAACTGGTAGGCCTGGCCAGGTAAACTGATAGAGAATAATATGGATATCGCTACCAGACTGTAGATTTACATACTAGATACATAATATATTAATACTAGCTGACCCGGCAAACGTTGTTCTGCCATATAAATTACTTCTAGTGAATATTTTGACTGTTGAATAAAAAATTACTAATGTATTGCAATACATGTGTGTTCAAATGTTTCAACGATCTATAACATTAATTGATTATGATCGATGAAGGATATATTCCACGTGGATATCGAGCAGATACTTGAAGATTTGACCGTGTATTGCATTGGACCGTGGGAACTTCCCGAACCTGAGTGTGATGTGGAGATGGAGATGAGATCTACGATGTTCAGAGAAATGGACCGGATCGATCGGATCTCAGGATTCGTCTTCTGAATTCAGAAATCTGATCATTCGTGCTATGAAATGTAGCAACCTTGCCTCGGCGCAAAATAAACTTCAAAATAAGTAATCCGTATTCGTGGAGCAATTTAATCTGTATCAGATTAGCAGACACGAAAATAATTTTAAATTGCTTAAATTTGGATGAAAACCATTACTCGATGTTGTTTAAATACTTAGAAAACAGTCCGAACTTAACGATTCTTCTATAAATGTTGTATACATCTAGCAACATTTTGGACGAAAAACGTGTAATTTTGTAATAGAGCCCATTAAAGACTGCATTTCTTTTGTTTGAACACATGTACTGTCGTTTGAACAAAGGCTGTGTAAGTGTTACTCATGATAGCGTCTCGCTATCATTCCTCGAACCGCTTCTGTTGATTGTCTCATAGGATTCGCAGTCGTTCGCTCTCTACCTTTGCGAATATGTTGATGGATTATTGGATTATTGACACAGCTCAAGACATCCTAGAATGACGTTGTCCTGACTACGCCAATTCATCAAACGACACACATAAGAATCCATCGAGGGCACTCTTTTGTTTATTCCGTCTCCTCCAACCACATAATATTAAAATATTAATTCAAAATGCGTAATGATGTTCCTAACAATTAAAGTAACTGTGGTGCATCGGATCTACACACGTGCTCTTCAATCGGTTTTTTATCAGAATTGACGACAATAGCGTGACTGTTATTTTGCATTCCGAGCATGAGTGTGATTAGAATCATTTCAATAATTCATTGTGCTCATCCAAAAAAGCTTCCAGCTCGCCGGCGATATTCCTAGTTTTAGTCGAATTGCGTACTTGCGTATGTGTAGGGTGAAATTCGATGAAAAGGACGAAGTGCCATCTGGCATTAAACAACGTAAATAAATTCGTATTGTTTAAAAAACGAACGACGAATCAATTATTTGGTATCGTTTATATAAAAATACATATATCGCGATAAAAAAAGGAGATGAGGGTCAAAATTGGTTATATATGGTTTTTTTTTCAAGCCAAATTTATGCAAAAAAATACGAAAACAAAGTTATTCAGATTTTATTTGCATGGGACCACCCTGATCGGTATCAAATATAAAGTAATAGGTATCCTAGCGGTATCATATATAGTTTACGACCTATTCTCATGCCTACCAAGTTTTTTGAGTATAATTTCATTAAAATCGGTCGAGCCGTTTCGGAGGAGTTTGACCACGAACATCGTGACACGAGAATTTTATATATAAGAAGATATTACATTTAGGATTGAACAGCGCTTCCAACCCGCACCAGAATTTTTCATTCCCACTCAGATATCGATCACAAACTATAAACACTTTTGCTTCTATATTACGCTTGAGGTGGAGTCGAACCCCACAACATGCAACAATAAGGTTTTCCTACAGTGATTAGAAAGCATGCTTCCATGAAATGTATGTTGTATCTAAATAAATGCAGTGTATGTCCATATTCCAAAATTCTGGATACTCTTCCATATTCGCACTAACACAAAAATTTCTCGTATGTATCTTTTGTGTCGTAGCACACTTTGATACAGAGGGCTTCCTCTTGTTATATCGAGCTGTTTGTGTATGTGTTTGAAATCAGCATTAGGGCGGGTTTACACTAGAGTGAATTTCTATAATGAATATATTCATATTTTTGATGAATTTATTCACCTGAAGTAGAACTGCATCCAACTCTAGTGATTTCTCACCAGTGAGAAATTCACAAGCGTTTACAAATGCTGAATTTATTCAAGTTTATCATCTTTATTCTCACCCGTTTACACCTATTTTCACGTGAATAAATCCATCTATAGCTATAGATCTCCCTAATGTAAACCCGTCATTAGGCATGAATGAAATCTCATCGCTATCGCAACTGTGGTTTTATTCCATCCTTTTTTTTATTTTTCGCCTCAAGCCCTGAGAAGAGCCCTTGTGGGAAAAATGGATGGGTTATATCTATGATATAACGTAAGTAAGATTTGTATTGTATTGAATAAATTATCGATTGAATGAAACAATTTTCGAGTTCAATTGAATTCAACATGTTTGCTTTGTAAGTAAAAAGTTCGGAGAGTTGCCATGTAAGATCAATGCATGCATTGTAATAGATTATGTACTTCGTTGCAAGTAAATTTGATGAGCGTCCTTTTACTACCAAAGGACTAGATTGTCAAATTTTCATTGTATTTTACATTTCCCTCTGAAATTATTGCACATCTCATGTTTACGTAATTCTCGAGTCGTGAAAGCTGATTCACCTCTATTATCTGAAATGACGATTTTCCCAGACTTCTCAGTTTAAAAGTACGTTTAGGGAAACATATTCTGGTTTGCACAACGACAAGCGAGTGCAAAAGTACTCAACACCAAAAAATACCCCCGACTTGCATGTATTTGCAAAGCGGATTCCCCCAGGCAGATTAATTTTGAAGTCCGTGTTAGGGAAACACAGCTCGGTGGAAACAAAAATACCCCCGACTTGCATGTATATTTGCAAAGCGGATTTCCACAGGTACATCGATTTTGAAATCTATGTTGGGTAAACCGTAAATCGAGCCAATCAAAACTTGGCAGTTAGAGCGTTCAGATAACGCTTGACATTTCACAGTAATTCAATTGTTTATCTTATGAAAAATAACATTTTATTAATTGTGATAGACGAATAGTAACATTTCCTATTATCTTTCCGGTCTATTAAGAAATATTCGAGTTATAAGCATTCGAAATACGGGTAGGGTTAGCACACAGATCGGCAGAACAAATGTATGGGAAAAAGAAAATTCTTCCAGTTATCATGAATTTAAACCATTTAGAGATTATCAAATTGTAATGCGTAGCATATCAAACAAATCTTAGAGAATTTCCGATTCGATTGGCAAATCATGAGAATTCTTTCACAGTGAAAATAGTTATTACCGTTAACTTTATTTAATAAAAACGTGACCTGGTTTCTGATTTGGCACCCTTCCTGAAAGACGTAGTACGTCAACAATTAGTCATTTACCCAGGTCGTAATCAAATGTTCTTTGACCGAAATTATTGGAAACATGACTCACATCTCGTTTCCTCGTTTTGGATCTGATTTTTTGGGATACTGACACTTACCAAGTAGTCCGGTTTTGAGAAGCTTTTAGTCTTCCTTGAGCGCCACTTGTGATCCGAAATAGATGAATCATATTTGACAAATCCTGGACAACCCAGTAAAAACTTGGGACAAGTTCATAGAATTTCGAACAACCAGAGATCACACCAAGAGAAATATAATGCTCACATCAGTTGGGATTGGTGCTTTCAAACCATCTGGTGTTTGGCTGAGAGGAACAGGAACTGGTATAAATTGATGTTGATTTACACAACAGTAACTACTCCTAAGTTCAACGCAGCAGTTCCTATCATTATGTTTCACTTTTTGCAAAAAGTACTGGGACGTCCTAACGAGACGAGTAACCACACCTCTCACGCTAAAGGTCACGAGTTCAATTCTCAATCCCGACATTCTTTCCTCGGTATGGAAGTAAAGCCGTGGTCCGGGTGACGAACCAGCTAAAAAGGCTAATAGTCACTATGATCCAGCAAAAAAAAGTTCCATGTCTATTGTATTGAGTTTTTTTTATCCAAGTGAGATCCGGAATGATCATGAGGAAGTATTAAACCTGCTAACTCCCGGGAAAGAGAAGCCATCCGACGTTCAACTCGATTGAAAGCACTGCGTCCTGGAGCATTTGTGGAAGCGAAGATTGCATCAAAATTAAATTGATTGAAATGACGAATCACCATATCTTTAATCTTTTTTATAACGGGGGTTCTCGTCTGTTCCTCTATTCACAGTAAATATAATTACTGGCTTGATTATTCCTTAATACCGAATAATTTCACCGATTTCAGGCAGCTTGCACTCCCTTTCAAAATCGAACCCATGGGAAATGCGTTCGATGAACAGTGCCTGGAACGAAGTGCAACGTACGTTGGACCACTGTACCCAATTGCTTCAGCAGGATTAATGTACCCTAATTTTATTCTGCATCCTGTGACAAAAGACGGAATAAGCTAATGTTTAGCAGCCACGACAAAATTATGATCCGGAAGATTAACGCGATATTCAAGATGCATCAATATCGGAACCTGCTTATTGGCTGCTGGTAAGCCCAACACGTGCTTTATCTTCTCGGCTCAGGAAACATATCTCATTTGATCCCAGAATCGAAGCCAGCTGCTCAAGCATATAGAGGCGTGTAGATTTTTGACGTAGAACTACGTAGAACTACTTCATTAAGGATGCCAAATCAGAAAACAGGTCACGTTTTTATGAAATAAAATTAACGTTAATAGCTATTTTTGCCGCGAACGGATTTTGGCGATTTATATACCAAACGAATCGGAAATTCCCTTGTTTGATATACATTACAATCCCATAGTCTGTATATGGTTCAAATTGATGAAAATTGGAAACATTCCCA
This sequence comes from Toxorhynchites rutilus septentrionalis, assembly GCF_029784135.1. Taxonomy (NCBI): domain Eukaryota; kingdom Metazoa; phylum Arthropoda; class Insecta; order Diptera; family Culicidae; genus Toxorhynchites; species Toxorhynchites rutilus. The sequence goes on from NC_073744.1 coordinate 114,444,725, forward strand.
TTTCTTCATACATTTGTTCGGTCCATTTGTGTGCTTTCCCGAACAGAGCTGTCAATAACGAGCAACTTATCGACAAGCAACGAAGGAGAAATCGTAAGATGTAAAGTGAATAAAGGAAAAGAAGAAGAACGAAGGGGAATATTTGCCTAGAGTATAAACAGTGGATCTCGCTGAGGCAAACCTTAGAGGCGAATGAACTGCAAAGTTTAAAGCCTCTTAAAAACAAAGAAAGAAAGAAGGCAAACTTTCATTCTTCGTGAGGAAATCGACTGAACAAAATCGTTGCTGTGCGAGCTGGACGGCGAGGGATCGAATGCCTTTCTCAAGGCAATGGGGGTGGAGGAGTAATATGATGGATAAAGTAAAGTTTTCCAAGGGCCTTTTTGAAGATTAGAGATGAATGAGCTGAGGAAGTTTAAGGTCTCAAGCAAGAAGGTAGGCAAATTTTCAGTATCGTTCTGTATTCAAAGCAATGAATATTGCTTGTTCTTCCTTGTTTTGCGTCATGTTTTCGTTTCGGCTAGAGCTGTGGACGCGACCAAATTACTCACTCGTTGATGTCTCTGGCATTGCAATCATTGCATCAAACTGACGCCATTGCATTAAGGTTCTGAGCTACACAATTGTGTGGGGAATCATCAAGCTAGGCTATCGTCAGTTCACCAAGAAAATAAATGTTCTGGAATTTTGTCAGTGATTTAGTTTCGCATGACGGTAAGAAAACTCTCCAGAAAGGATGATATAGAGGCGAATGAACTGCAAAGTTTAAAGCCTCTTAAAAACAAAGAAAGAAGAAAGAAAGGATGATAACTAAGCTAATCTAGACTGGCAATATTACCAGAAAGGGCTTCTGTTGAGCAGAGCGCAGAACGGAGATAAGTGTGTGTATATTTAGTTGCTTCAACCCATCGATATATGAATATTTGTGTGCGTACGTGCGTAAAAATAGTTCATCTTCGCTACGCTGAAACCCCATTTGTATCTGCTCCCGTGTGCATTGGCCCTGTAACGATGCAATAATCGCCTATTTTTTTATGCTATGATTGCCGATTGTTTTGTGTTGCAAATTATGCAGTCGTAATGATAAATATAAACAAGGAGGGAAGATAGCGGGAGGGAAATATTTACGCTAGGGTATTAGTACTGAATTTCTACTGGGGCAAATATTCAGCCTTTTTCCAAGCAGTTAACATTGTTTGTTTTCTGTCATCAATGCATTGAACTGAAGCAGGTGAAGCAGGTGTCAAGGTTGTGCACCAAAAAATTATTTGGGGAATAACAAGTTATCCAATAAGTTATATTAAGTTATTAATTTATTTGGGCTCGCGTGCCAGTCGCAAAACTGCTTTCAACTAGGATTGCATTTGCGCTAATCTTGATCATAATGAAGCAGTGCTACTCTTTTCAAGGTTGTTGAGATTAACAGATAGAGTTTATTTCGTCTATTTAGTCACCAAGAAATTACATGTCGTTCTGGAATTTTCTGGAATTGATTTGGTTTCGCATGCCAGTAGCAAAACTTTCTCCACTAAGGATGACAACTGCGCTTATCTCAAGCAAAGTATTGTTCTGCGAGCACAAGAATGAATCATCAAACAATTATCATCAAATGATTCTACAATAAAAAAAACACATTTCAGAGCGACCGAACTGGTAGAATTGTTATTTTTAAAATTTTCGTTGCATTATAAAATAATATCCGCTGTTATAAACAAGCGACTTGAATTAAACCACAGCGTAGGTCTACGTCAACAATGCGGTCGTGTCTTGAACACAACCTCTTATATTTTTTTAGGAATATAAATGTAATTTTGTTACGTAACGATTACGGCTACCCCTCTCCCCCCTTCATGCGTTACTTAATTTGTGCACGACGCCCAATAGCAAATTCACCACAACATAAATTTTTCGACTCGAGTTAACCATCAAATTACCAGAAATGCGAATGAATCAATGAGAGGCAGAGTATATACAATCTTGGGTGTCACACGCATTATAAATTACGGTCCATCAAAGTTCAATATACCTCCTAACGACCTGAAAACAATATCTGATAGCAATATTTTGACGTATGACTACGTCTTTCATTTCTATACCGGAGTAATCGATTTCTACTTTGAGCGTTATTAATTCCTTTCCAGCTACACGAAGAGATATTGTTATCATTTTATTCAAAAGATAAGATGTGTAAGAGGTAGTTGTTTTCTAATTATTGATTGCAAAACATGTTTCAATAGCTAAAAAATGCTTTGAAATCGGGCTATTGAAATCATAAAAATCTGTATTTTTTAGAATTTCATTCGACAGATGATGTATAAGAACTATATGCTTGTTACTTATTGATTACTAATCCAACGGTAGCCCTGCGTTCACCGGTTGTAGCACAGATATAAACCACTTCTAGTTTTCAAAAGTAAGCTTAAACAATACAATCTTTATATTCTTTAAATGTACCAACCATCCAACCATGTAGTTTTATTTTTTTAAATGTTTTTTTCCCATGTTGTAATATTTGTTGAAAGCAGTCTTCAGAAAACATAGGCTGCGCTGCACTCGAGTTCAATTTTCATCAGCGCGAGTTCATAACTAACACATATTCTCTCTTGGTACGAAGTATGCTAAATTCGTAAAAAAAGCGCCGAATGATCACAGCGCAGAATTCAGGCAATCAACATCGCTTCTCACTTGTGTGATGCGCGTCTCAGTTGATACACAAACACATCAAATTCTAGCGCCCGTTTTGTCTTCGCTTGTTCTAAGCAAAGCATAAAAAGTCACAGGAGGTTGTGTCCGAGACACGACCGCATAGTTGACGTACGGTTACGTTAGGTTATCTGTCGCATGTTGATTTTGAATATGTTTCAAAAACTATATTGTTAAACTCTTTGATAATGATCTGGTGGCCCTGAAAAGAGCCGTTTTGTTTGCTTGCTAGGTATTGTTTGTTCGCTCCTCCAGTGTTACAATCGAGTGATGATGACAGAAAGATGGTGATTAGTCCTTGGATGGTGCGTATCACGATTGAAGATTCAGAAGTGAAATGAGATATGCTGGAATCCACCCTCTGTGGCCCTGGACCAGATGACTCAATCGTTCTGTATGGATGAAATAATGAAAATATATAATTTTATATTTAATTTTTTAGAATTAATCTTATCACTCACCTTAATTGTATTATAAAAATCACTTTTTCGAATGTGGTTTCACTTGTCTAGTTTTTCTCGCCGCATAAACCTTTCATGGGCGGACACTAACACAACAAATAGACAACTTAAATCAAACGATTCGCTTTCGAGCGCGAGCAAACATTAGTTTTAATATATTAAGGTAGTAATAAATCGTTTAATATTTGACGATATTTTTAATGCAACCGCTACCATATACAACGATAACTCAACACTTTTATAATGTTTTGATCGCTCAATGTTTTGCAATGCATGATCGCTCAGTGTTATAAAATTTCGTGAAGTAACCAACAGTAAAGTTTCAGATTTATATTGTATTAGCTCAAATTAATCGCTTCACTCATCTTAGTTGCAATACAAAAAACAATTCCTCTGCATTCAATACAGGAGAATCAACGCTGTTAGGTAGAGTCAGTCCCATCCTTTCACGGTAACATTAACAACAAAAATTCACTTCTGTTGGTTTTTTTGGCAGCGGTAGCTTTTTTCGGAGCCGCTGACCACGCTTGAAGCACACTAGAACACAGATGTTTGCCGATCTGAGCGTCGAACGAGAATGAGGAATCCACGGATGATCCCTAATTTTATATCAGTTGGTATGTGCGTGATAAGCGTCTCCCATTCGCTCGTGATGCAGATATTTGGCTTGTCGGTGAGCGAAAGAATCGAAACGGGCGCGAAAAATAAATGACATCAATTTCGACCAATCAGAACTTGGTATTTCCGTTAGGGGTTGAGATAATTCAATTGTTAGATAGTTAGTTACATGATATGTGTTGACATAGGACTATGTCTTTGATTTCTATATAGGGGGGACACTCTACGAAAATTTGTAACGATTCACTACGAGTTTTCAAACGCATAACTCTTTGTCTTCTTCTACATAATACCATTAAAAATAAAAAAATTATAGGAGGTTGTTTCCAAGATACGACCGCATTGGTGACGTAGAACTACGCTGATATTTTATATAAGTCGCTTATTTATACCTTCGGATATTGTTCTATAATGCTGTGAAATTTTAAAAACAACTGCTTAGTAGAATAATCTCTGAAATGGTTTTTTCATTGTAGAATCAGTTGACGATAATTGATTGATGATTCATTCTTGCCCTCGCAAAACAATACACTTGCTGATCGTATGTCGCAACTTATTTCATGTCAATGCATTGAAAATTTACCTCGAACGCTATTTCGGTGGCATTTTTTGCAATTGATATAGACTCGGCTACAGTCGATTATATACATGTTGCCCCAGCACTATTATTCCACATCTCATAACTACATCAATATATCTTTGGCACCCCATGGAAACAACAACAATGACAACACTTGCAAGTATCAAATATCATGCTACATGTTATCTAGTATTGCCTCAAATGAATCACACCTCTAGGCATCGTTCGTACAACGTAAACCAAGCGCCAAACAAGCGTTCGCCATAGCATGCATACAAAGCCATACATTGGTGGCTTGAAACTACTAGGAATATAAACACTTCTCATCATTTTGCGCTATTCTCAAAAGAAACGCTTCTGTTAATATTACTGGCCCCGAAAAAAGTTGCATTACTTTCTCATGCTCGAGAGAAGCACAGCTGTCACCCTTAGTGGAGGAAGTTTTGCTACTGGCAAGCGAAGCCTAATCACATACAAAATTCCAGAACGACATTTGCTTTCTTGGTGACTAAACAAGCGAAATTAACTCTTTTTGTTAATAACAACCTCGAAAACAGTAGCAATACTTCATTATGATCAATATTATTGCAAATGCAATCCTATTTTTTTTTTATCCAAAATATATATTATTATTAAGGCTCATATGGCGTCAACCTGACGGGGCCGGGAGTTCAATATTTCGACAATGTTTGCCTTATAACTATGTTAGTAATATGTAACCGATTACTCGCGGTTGGCTCGAGGTTAGTATTACAAGTGTTTTCGTAATTGTGATGTTGCTGTCTCCAATGCTCTGTACCTGTGCCCGACACGGGATACTTCCTTTTGGGATGCAGCTGACCATTAATCAGCAACGCTCCCTAGTCTGTACCCCATATCTAGCGTGGTGCGTCTTCTTGACTCGAGGAATCCAGGATAGAATGGTCACTAGCCGGCGCAAACATCAGCTCGTGTAGAGTTGTCATGAGCGGTACAACCTTTGGCTCTTGTTGAATGATCAGTGGACTGCACAACCTTTGGCCCGTGTATCTGTAAAGAGTGTGTGTATGTATTGCCGCGACTAAGTAAAAGTTTATAGATCGAATAGGAGGGATATGAAACAGGGACACAACGAAGGAAACATCATAGCAATCCTAGTTGAAGGCAGTTCCAGTAAGACATTCAAGATGCTTGGTATTCTCCAAATAATTTTTTGGTGCACAACCTTAACGCCATAACGTCAGTTTAATGCATTGATGCATTGTAAAAGGTACCAACGAAGCCCTTATGATGACGGAAAACAAACAATGTTAACTGCTTGGAAAAAAAGAGAAGGGAAAGGCAAAAGTCGGGTGGGTAATGTCGGGGACATAACCGGAGTGACGTAGGACTATACAAAGGGGACAGCTTTTGTTAAATATATATTTTAAATATATTGCTTTATTTTCTTCTCCTACGTGAATACCTACCTATCTACCTGAAAAATTGATTAGTTTACTGTTTACTCTTTATGAATATGTTGATGGTTCTGAAAAGAACCTTTGGTGTTGTGTTTTTGTTATCACTCGATATTCCCATCTTGTTCGGTTAAACCTTCCTGTTTAGCTATTGCGTTTGCCACTCGCCACAGCTTTCACAGTTGGAAAATTTCTTCCCATCCAGCTTGTGACATGTTGTTCAGTAAATTACATTTAATGCGACGTGCCGGAGAAACACTTTGCCACTCACTGAAACTAATTGTTGCCTTGATGAGCGCCGAACCGAAGCTGCTCTGTTCTTGATGCGGGTTTTCTGATTGTCGTGAGCAGCTTTGCAAGCCAACTCGAGCACTCCGACGGCCGAAACTCTATAATCGCTGTTAGGTATACTGGTGCTCCGGCACCAATCCGTTCGGCCTAGTTACCCTTGCGGAGCAATCAGTGAATGCGGCCAACAGGGAACTGGAGACCGGCACGGTTCGAGTGAGACTTTGCCTTTCCCTTAACTTGTCCTCCTTTGTTACGTCCACGATGCCGATGCCGTACAACCACACGGGTTTACGGTTTGAAAGAAAATAAGATATTTTTTTGGGGTCCGCGTGTTTTATACTCTAGCGGTACACACTCACAGGATAAAGACAAATCGGCAGACTCAGCCAGAGGGGCGAGTCCAACGAGATGAACGAATGAGCGTTAAAAGGGAGTGATGGCAAAAAAATACATTCATTACGATTTGTTCGTTCGTTGGATTCACATGCAGGCTAAAAAGGGTCCTTTTCAGGATCACAAAATTATCTTCAATCTAAAGAGTTTATTGTTTTGTTGTCACTCGATATCCCCATCTTGTTCGGCTAAACCTTTCTGTTTAGCGATTGCATTTGCCAGTCGCCACAGCTTTCACAGTTGGAAAATTTCTTCCCATCCAGCTTTTGACATATTTTACAGTAAATTACATTCAATGCAACGTACCGAAGCGCCACTCAGTGTTGCATTGGAGGCGATTTGAACCTGCAATTGAACATTTGCGATGACAGTGGTACAGTGTCGACTTTCAATGTGCGGTCATAATTTGGATCTCTATGTTTACAAAAATGTCCAACTAAATAAGTCGCATTACATGTCCGTCCAATTAGCTAAATGTCGAACTAATTGTAAATTACTGTACTTTCAATTTGGAAACAATTTAAGAGTTGGTGAAAATTGAATAATCTTGAAAGTCCCCAACTATCAATAAGCTCAGAACTACTGCCAAATTCACATACTCATCAGATCCTGGCAAACAAATTATGAAAACATCAATTTGTGTTTTATTATTATTTTGGATAATGTTTTAGAACGCATTGAACTTTATTTCCTAAACTCTTTTTTGGAAGGTTCAATGGCCCTGAAAAGCGCCTTGTTTTATGGAATGGTTCCAATTTAGAAAACTTAGTACTCGTGGTTTTGAAAAAAAACCATTTCGAACGCCCTCGATGCCGCCTTGTTCTGGATTTGCCACCAAAGCAGATTGTAAAAAGAACAAACTTTTTTCTTCTGCTACCTGCTGCCGTTTTGCGATTGCGTTTGCCACTCGCCACTCGCTGCAACTGCCTGTTGTTGTCTTGATGTGTTCTGTTCTGAATGCGGTTTTTCTTATCGTCGCGAGCAGCTTTACCAGCCAACTCGATCACTTCGGCGGCCGAAACTATATAACGGCGGCTAGGTGGACTGGTACTAACGCGATCGGCCTAGCTACCCTTGCGGGGAACTCCATATCAACACGGTTCGAGCGGGATTTTGCCTTTCCCTTCACTTTTCCTCCTTTACCATGTCCAGACATGGTTGCTTGGGTTGGTTTGTTGATGTGTTGAGATGCGAACCGATGTGGTGTACGGTTTGAATGAGAATGACCGTTACGGCAGCGGAGCGGGGATTTTTAAGCTGACTGGCTGGCTCGAGAATTACGCATGTGTGAGACTGCGACCAATGTTTCGTTCATTTTTTTCTTTTTCCTTTCCAATCGTGCTTCATTCTATTTCACTGCTGCTCTGGTTGCCCGTTTTGGTCGGTACGATTTGAGGAGCACAAAATGGACCAATCAAAAATGGGCACATAGTGCATTTTGACAATGCTTGATATTTTACAATTATTTAATTATTTATCTCAAGAAAAATTAAATGTTATTCGTTATGATAGATGCGTAGATATATTTCCTATCAATTGATGCAAAAACCTTTGCGATCTATTGAGAAATGCTCGAGTTATAAGCGTTCCAAATCTTGCATTTTTTTCTACTTGTTCAGTGCCTAGATTTCCATTTCACCCCCTATATCTTCCGGTTAGACGTAGTCCTACGTCAAAAAACTGAAATATGCCACACAGCTTGTACTCTGCTGTAACACCCATCGATGCGAATTCGCTGATGAATTTGTCAAGAGCGACCGCCTTCATCACCAGCGGGGGGAACTTAATTTTGGTTACTGCCTGGGTAACGGCGTTTATATTTTCGATCGACGCGCCGAAATCGCCTACTTCGCTGTTGTTCGATGCAGTGTCACACTCGCAAAGGCTCGGTTCAGTGCGAGCGCTTTTCACTGCACCAACAACGCGTGCTTCATTAGATGACGCTTGCCTCGAAATTTTATTGCCCCTGGCAATGCGTTCGTTTTTTTTGCAGGGCACGAGCCTGCCTTCCTCTTCTTCCTGCTCATCACACACTACGCGAAGCGTCCAATTTATGACACGGAAAGAAAAACACACTATACGAATAACGCGAAAAACGAACAGAAAACCCAAACGACGATATCCAAGTTGGATTACCACTGGTGGGGTCCAATCTTAGATCGAAGCGCAGCGAAAGCAAAGTGAACTGGATTGCTCAACAGTCCGATGCCGAATGAAAGTTTGCCTCAGCGAGATCCACTGTTAATACTCTAGGCAAGTATTCCCCTTCATTCTTCTTCTTTTCCTTTGTTCACGGAGACTTTAAATCCTACGATTTCCCCTCCGTTGGTCGTCGATAAGCTGCTCGTTATTGATATCTCTGTTCGGGAAAGCACTCAAATGGACAGAACAAATGTATGGGAAAATAGAAACACTTGAAGTATTCATGAATTTTAACCATTTACTAACCAGGGGATTCTATTGTATGGCATATTAAACAAATCTTACGGAATTTCAGATTCGTTTAGTACGTAAATAAAGCCATTACTATCCTTTTCTCCTATTTATTTATAGGAGAAAGGGATAGTAATGGCTTTAATGGTATTTTTAGGTACATTTATGAACAGAATGTGGTTCCGGATTCCACTACGTTATCTCTCTAACCCGTTTCATATACGAAACGTTTTGACGTAGGACTACGTCTTTCATTTCTATACCGGGGTGTAAAACCAAAGTTTCGAAAATGAAAGCGTTACGCCGGAGACCGAGATTTTGAGCGTTAATAGCTCTTAAACAACTGAACGAAATGGTATGATAAACACTTCATTCGAAAGATAAAATGTCTACGCGTCATATACTTGTTACTTTTTCTTCCAAAAACTTGTTTCAATAGTCTTAAAATGGCTTTCAAAACAGGCTATTGAAATCACCAATCGGTATATAAGCGAGCGCCGCTCGTAAACCCCCTCAGTTATGATTGAACAGCGATTGGAGCATGTTGTCGCTGTGTTGTGAAGCTATTTTCGTTTATCATGAATGCGCTAATGAACGGTGTCACCAAGAGCCTGTATGTGCACCTAAGGCCAGAAGGAAATCCATCAGGAGGAGAGTGATGACACGGTTCCGCTTGAAACATCGGCCGCCACACACACATATACACGCTCGGAATTCTCGTTGCTGAAAAATAATCTACCAGTTCCCCTGGGAATTGAAAAATACATTCATGCGAAAGAGTTTATTTTAATGTTTTCTATCCATATAACACTGCAACCAAATACATTTGGTTTTGTGATTTTTCAATCAATCGCAATTAATAGGAAAGCTTCTGAATATTTTTTTTCCCATCAGTGGAAAACTTTCGTATCCAATATTGGATGCATAACATGAAAAACGTGAAACATCATCGCGAAAATCAAGTCATTTTCGAGCGATTATTTGTTTTCTACTCATAGAATGCTGCGATCAAATACATTTCGTTTTGGATTTTTTCAATCAATGCGATCAACCTAAGACCACGTCTTTCGGCAATTTATTAGAGGTGCAATGAATCTTTAGAAATTCCCGCTCTACGCGCACTGGCAAACAATGTTTACTCAACAATTTCTCAAACGAGAAATGGGTGTTGTGAGAAAGGATTAGCGAACGCGAAAACGACAAACGGGAGAAAGATATGTTTGGAGGTTGAAGGAAATTGGCAGAAAACTTCTTCATTCTATCATTCAAATAATGTGATTCATACCACTTCGTATTACCAGAAAGAGTTTCTTAATGCTCAAAGGAGGAATTGAGTCCTCCGAGGAAATTACCCAGCGCAAATTAGAGTCGACTATCGATTGCGGCATTCGTACACAAATAATTTTATAATGCAGTTTCACCAAAGTGATTTCTTCGGATATATTCACTACATCATGTCATATATTTCATATTCTTCATTATGAAATTCATATCCATGGCACCTAGCGGTATCGAATTATCATCGACACCACGATTTTCGCTAAATGCTCCTTTCAGTTCGGCCTGTAAAAAACTTTTCTGAACTCTAATCCATCAAATTGGGAGCCCTGAAAAGGGCCGTTGATTATATGCTAAGCTAATATAACACGCTCTCCTCGGATACGATGGGCCAGCTGGATGTCCTTGGGCATGATGTGACGCATTTTGCATGGATAACACACAAATTGGTATCTTCGAATAAGCCTCCTGCAGCGTCATAACTGCGGAACTTTGGAAGCGCAAGTCGGTTTTGAAGTCCTGAGCAATTCCACGTAAGGCACATGAAAGCAGCTCGGATAAGCGCACCAGCAGCAGGAAGTGTGAAGAAGCCACATCGCTATCGACCGGGAACTTTGCGTGAAATTCGTCGCTATCAGAAGTCGACTTGCAGCATTTGGATCGTGGAATTGCTCAGGACTTCAGAACCGAACTGCGCTTCCAAAGTTCCGCAGTTATGACGCTGCAGGATGCTTATTCGAAGATACCAATTTGTGTGTTATCCATGCAAAACGCGTCACATCATGCCCAAGGACATCCAGCTGGCCCGTCGTATCCGAGGAGAGCGTGTTATATTAGCTTAGCATATAATCAACGGCCCTTTTCAGGGCTCCCAATTTGATGGATTAGAGTTCAGAAAAGTTTTTTACAGGCCGAACTGAAAGGAGCATTTAGCGAAAATCGTGGTGTCGATGATAATTCGATACCGATAGGTGCCATGGATATGGATATCATAATGAAGAATATGAAATATATGACATGATGTAGTGAATATATCCCCATATCGAAGAAATCATTTTGATGAAACTGTTTACCGTTTGACGTTTTTAATTGTTGGGAAAGGGCATTATTTTTGCTGAGTAAATTCCAAGAAAAAATCCATTCCTTCTTTAAGCGTGATTCATTCTGCTTCGGATCAACGGAACAGTATGATAATAATTTCATACAATAGATAAAATGTCCAAGAGTTATATGGTTGCTATTTATTGAGTCGAAAAATTGTTTCAATAGCTTAATGATAGCTTCGAAAACAGGTTATTGAAATCATTCGTATCCGTATGTAGCGCGCCCACTTGGAAACCCATTAATCTTATTGGAATGTGAGATGGGGAAGCTCATACTAACGTCTATGCATTATGCTGTACACTTCAATTAGAGCCCCCGCACACTACAGACTTTTCTTCAGCCGACAGTTTGGTCGGATCGGCTACTGGTGCAAACACCGACCCAACGGAATCGGTGTAATGTGCGCACATGCATACCTCTCCGTACTGATTAAGAAGCCGACCGAACTATCGGTCGACAAGTCAGTCTGCAGTCGGCGGGGGCTCTTAATTTCGTTTTTGCAGGCCGAACCGAAAAAAATTCAGTCGAGTTAACTCTTTTTTACAGTAATGTTTTTGAATCCGGACACTTTGCATTACATTCAATATCATACCACAGCCATAAAATTTTTTTCATGTTGAATTTATGCGATTAATAGTTGCTAATATAGTTACTGATAGTTTCTTGATAGTTACTTATCAATCGCATTAATTCAACATGCAGAAAATGTTGTGGCTGCGGTATGGTATTAAATGTAACGCAAAGTGTCCGGATTCAAATACATTACTGTATACTTACTTCGATGTTATTCGTTTCTCTCTCAGGGTAAGCAACGAATATAATAAGGGTGGGGTTTAGATTCTATACTTTTATGGTTTATAAAATGACGCTTCCTTTGCTTTCGTTTTCATCATTCTTTGTGTGGACACCGACTGGACAACATCGTTGCTGGACGAGCTGGACGGCGAGGGATCGAGTGCCTTTCTCAAGGCAAGACGGTGGAGGTGGTAGCGCTGGAGTAGAGTAGAGTAGAGTTTTCAAAGGGCCTTTCTCAAGGCTAGAGACGAATGAACTGCAAAAGTTTAAAGTCTTTATAATACAATACCTGCCTGCCTGCTTTCGTTCATTTCTTACTCTACTCTCGCACCGTGAGGACTCGTTTGTTTGGGACAAAGCAGACAGCTCGTTAGTCTTTCGGTGGTAAGGCACCACGAAAGCAGCTCGGATAAGCGCACCAGCCGCAGGAAGTGTGGAGAAGCCACATCGCTATCGACCGGGAACTTTGCGTAAAATTCGTCGCTATCAGAAGTCGCTGATCCGCAAGCTACCTTTGCAGCATTTGGTTCGTGGAATTGCTCAGGATTTCAAAACCGACTTGCGCTTCCAAAGTTCCGCGGTTATGACGCTGCAGGAGTCCTATTCGAAGATACCAATTTGTGTGCTATCCATGCAAAACGCGTCACATCATGCCCAAGGACATCCAGCTGGCCCATCGTATCCGAGGAGAGCGTGCTATATTAGCTTAGCATATAATCAACGGCCCTTTTCAGGGCTCCAAATTTGATGGATTAGAGTTCAGAAAAGTTTTTTGCAGGCCAAACTGAAACGAGAATTTTCGTTTGGATGCCATACAGCATCGAGAAAATTCCGGAAAGATCTAATCGTTGCTGAAAAACAATCTGCCAGTTCCCTGGGAATTGAAAAATACATTCATGCAAAAGAGTTTATTTTAATGTTTTCTAACCATATAACACAGCGACCAAATACATTTGATTTCGTAATTTTTCAATCAAGTGTAATTAGCTGGAAAGCTTCGGAAGATTATTCTTTCCCATCAGTAGGATATTTTCGTATCTAATATTGTATGCGCGCGCAACGGAAAATGTTTCGTATCGCGAAAATTATATAATTTTCAATCGATTATTGCTCAGTCGCCGAAATTTTCATACTCAGAGTTTGTTCTCCTCTAGTTTGCCTTCCAAATTTCCATCGTAAACCACACCTTCTCTCGATTCAATCACGCACGAAAAGCATACTTAAATGATATTCTGGTGGTGAAACCCATTCATTTTTCGTGAGGCGTCGTGCACAAATTACGTAACGCGATAAGGGGGGAGTGGGTAGATGTTGCGTTACTTTCTGTTTATTAGAGATAGGAAATTGCGTTACGTAAGGGGGGGGGGAGGTGGTTCAAGATCCGGATTTTCAGCGTTACGTAATTTGTGCACGACGCCTGAGGACATCGACAAGACAACATCGTTACTGAACGAGCTGAACGGCGAGGGATCGAGGGATTCATTACCTGGCCTGACCTGACCTGAAATGCAATCAGTTTGTTTTAACTGTGAGGGAGCGCAGAAAAGCCGATCGATCAGAAGGAGAAGAGAAGGTGACCAAGAGAGCATCGAAATACGGTTCCTCGGGAAGACATTGAAGCAGCCGCCGCACACACACACACACACATACACGCGCGCAACTCTTTTCGTTTGCTGGTTATCGAGAAGAAACCTGGAAAGAAATGATCGTTACTGAAAAATAATCTGCCAGTTCCCCTTGGAGTTGAAAATTACATTCAAGCGAGTTTATTTTCATTTTTTCTATCCATATAATACTGCGACCACATACATTTGGTTTTGTGATTTGTCAATCAAGTGCAGTTAACAGGAAAGCTTCTGAAGATTATTCTTCAGGACAAGGTTTTTTGTATCCAATATTGGATGCATATAACCTTGAGCCTCCAACGTAATGCTCTCGTTTTTGAAGCCACCCAAATATTTATTTATTCATTCATTCAGGATGGATTTAGATTCAACTTCAAACAAATGATCTCTAAATCAACGATGGTCCTACGTCACCCTTGCGGTTATACCATAGATATAACCCACTTCCTGTTTTTTTTCAGGGCTTTCATTTGATGTATAAAAAAAGAAAAAATATATACAGATTTTGAACAATTTTATTTTATTTTATTCATTTTATTCAAATACGGCGCATGTTATGGAGTGCCGAAATCGTTTGATATAAAAATCTCATCAATCCATCATGAAATGACTGAGCAATAAACTTTGAAAATGGACAATTTTCACGGATATTTTGTGTGAAGAAAAATAACTTAACAGAGAAAGCAAACCAGATTCAAGCGCGGTGTGAAACAGGTGTAGAAATACGGTGCAAAATACGGCGTAAAACACGGCACAAAAACGGTGCTGACAGAGTGTATGCAAGGAGTGAGAGCTCAACTGAGTACTAAACTAGAAGGGGGTTATATCTGTGATATAAGTAAAAAGCATACAACTCTTAGACATTTAATCATTCAAATAAAGTGATTATCATACCACTTCATTACGCCGGAAAATAATTATCAATGCTCAAAGGAGGATCGATTCCTCCTCGGAAATACCCAGCGCAAATAGTACCCCCTCCCCAAGCTCCGACAATTGGAATCATCGTTGATCCGGAGCAGGATTATTAACGCTTAATGGATGGAATGGATTACTCCTAGGAATTACACAGCAAAAAATAAGACCCCCTTCCCAAAAATTGGAAACGACGATCGATTGCGACATTCGTAAACAGATAATTTTATAACGCTGCTTTCATCAATATGATTTCTTTAATATGGTGCAATATTCAATACATTATATCAAATATTTCGTATTCCTCGCTGTCAAATCCATAGTCAATGGCACCCATCGGAATCGAACTATCATCGATACATCGGTTCTCGCTAAATGCTCCGTTCAGTCCGACTGCAAAAGAGAAATGAAATTGGAAAAGAAGAGCATAATGCATAGGCGTCTGAGTGACCGTCATCATCTCACAACGCCGCATTAACTAAATGGATTTCCAGAGCGGATGTCAGTTTATATATGATTTCAATAGCCTGTTTTCAAAGCAATTTCTAAGCTATTGAAACGATTTTTCGAGTCAATATGTAGCAAGCATATACCTCTTTGACATTATGTCTTTCGAATCATACCACACCGTTCAACCGGCAAAGAGGTATTAACGTTCAAAACATTGCACTCCAAGTGTCTCTCTCTTGTTTTCGAAATTTTGAACTTACACCCCGGTTCAAAAATGAAAGACGTAGTTCTACGTCAAAAACTCAGTCACAATAAAAATTGATCATCCGATAATGAAAATCGTTATTTTAAGTAGCGGCAACCTTATGTACAAAGTTTAAAAGTAATCGTAAACAAGAATCGGCTGTTTTTCGACTGATTTGGGGTGAAATTGCTCCCCTGGAAAGTAGTACGAGTTCGTGACTGTGGTGTGACTAAAAACTCGCAATTTTCGAAATACGTTTCTCAAAGTAATCTCCGTTTTATTCCACACTTTTCGCTTATCTCTCAGGCGATTCCTTTTTTATTTCGATGAAAATCGACCCAGACATGCAAGTGCATGTCCCGTTGAAGCAAAAAGGTGCCAAGTCTGTAGAATACGGCAGGTGAAACAACGGCAGCTGGAACAACTCGACCTTCATGGCTTCAGCGGTTTGCGCTGGCGCGTTATCAAGTTTTTATATCAGTTTCCCGTGTCTTCGGGTACATTCTGGTCTTTTTTCCATCAATACAAAGTTTAAACTTATCATTTGTTGTCGATAGCGATCTATATTCACCGTTTCACCCTGTCTTAGTAGCTCATAGTACACCATACCCTCCTGACCCCACCACACACATACCATCGTCCATCGATTTGACTTTGCAATGGGTGGACCGGCATCACCAGGTGAAAGTCATGACTTTTTGGCGCTTTGGGTTCTCGAAATAAATCCATTTTTTGTCGTCAGCGACAATCCGATGCAAAGCCGCCTTTTTTGCTGCCGTTTTTGTAGCACTTTCGAGTTTCTAGATCTTTCCAATGATTTTTAAACTATGATCCATTGATGTTTAAGACACATCCAATGTTTTTTCAATTTTTTTTTGTAGTATTTGGGTTGTGTCTGAATCCAACAACTACTCCAATTCCTTGTCTTCAACCCGTTTCGCTGCACCAGGATGGTCATTCTCGAATTGCTAAACCCATCTCTCACATGTGTTCACCACTGAAGCGTGTTCACCACCGCTTCCACAAGCAAACGATGTGCTTCGACTGCTTATTTTTTCAAATAAAAATAGTCACAGGAGGGTTGTGTCCGAGACACGACCGCATAATTGACGTAGGATTCCGTTAGGTTATCTGTTGATTTTGGATAATTACATCGTTAAACTCTTTGATAATGATTAGGTGGACCTGAAAAGGGTCGTTTTGTTTGGTTGTTGGGTATTGTTTGTTCATTCCACCAGTGTTTAACAGGTGATGATAACAGAAGGATGATAAACAGTCGTTGGATGGTGCGTATCAGATAAAGGATACCGAAGTGGAACGAGATATGATGAGAACTCTATGATCCTAGACGAGATGCCTCTTGTGATATGTATTGATGAAATAAAGAAAAAATTCACCAATGTAATATAAGATAATTATTAATACCGAACACAATTATCAATTTTTCTTATCAGTAAAAACATGTTACTTTAATATAGCGCAAACATATTTGAAATGGGAAAGGTAATTTTCTTTTATAATTTTTACTTTCTGATTGTTTATTCAACCCAATGCGAATTTTAATTGGACTAACAATACCTAATACTATATGTACTATATGTAGTGAGACTCTATGTTGTACGGGAAAGGGTTAACACAACGGCTATCATATACAATTTTACACCTACCCTTGTGCTAATTTTTTCACAATACACGATCGGACATTGATATGGAGTTTCACGAAGCAACCAACATAAAAGTTCCAAATTTAAATTTTATTTGCTAGAATTATTCGTATCACTCTTCTTACTTGCAATATAAAAATGTTCATGTATTTGCAATGCCGATTTCCATCAGGCAGCTTGTTTTTGATGTCTCTGTTTGGGAACACATCTCGCCGGGAGCAAAAGCTCCCCCTACTTTCATGTATTTGCAATGCTGATTTCCCCTAGGCAGCTTGGTTTTGATGGCTCTGTTAGGGAACCGCCGCATGTGTCGTCAATTTCGACCAATCAGAAGTGGGTATTTCCGTTAGGATAGGGGTCGAGATTTTTCAATTGTTTGATAGTTAATTCAATGATATATATTATTTTATTCAATATAAAAAATTGTTATGGAGTGCCGAAATCGATTGACGCAAAAATTTCATCAATCCATCATGAAATGACTGAGGAATAAGCGTTTGAAATTGGACAATTTTCGCGATGTGCTCGATTCTCGATTTTCAATTTGTACCCCAACATGTTCCCGAAAGACGTAATCCTACGTCAAAACAAAAGTAGCGAAAACTACAAATACATTCTGTCTAAGCGTAAGAACACACTGGACGGCTCTCCCGCGCGGATTTTGCAATGACAGATCGCCGCGGGGCCTCGATAAGCGTAAGAACACACTGGACGGCTCTCCCGCGCGGATTTTGCAATGACAGATCGCCGCGGGGCCTCGATAATGAAATGTGAATGAGATAAAACACATAAGGCGGGGCGGGTGTGTGCGGTTCCAATATCACTGTTGTAAGGTTCCTCATACGCTGCGGTGGGTCGATGGAGATGATGCGCCGCAACGGTTTTGTGGTAGTATTAGCGTGGAAACACACTAGACGGCTCTACCGCGCGATTTTCACAATGACAAGTCGCAGCAGGAGCTCGATGTAAAACACATTCAGCGGCTTTCGACGGTTTCACTATCTGCCGTTATTATATGTTTATAGACGGATGCAAGACGATGCTATGGTACAAGGTACAACTGTTTGGACAGTAAGCGGGTTAGAGGGGCGGTATATAAAGACAGAATGATGGGAAACGGAAGAGGGGATGTTTACCTGAGCGAGAGAGAGAGAGAACTTGATCACAAACGTCTGAAATACTGCATTTCTCGTCAATTTGGATGGAATACGATTATCCGCAGCTACATGACCGCAGAGTGGATTCCACGTATTGGCTCACCTGAGAGTACATTTATTATTGGCTTGCTTTATTTTCACCTTTCAAAAGCGCATAAACACTAATACTCTCAAAAAACCGTTGCGGCGCATCATCTCCATCGAGCCACCGCAGCGAATGGGGAACCGTACAACAGTGATTTTGAACCGTACACACCCGCCCCGCCTTGTGTGTTTTATATCATACACATTCCATTATCGAGGCTCCGCGGCGGTCTGTCATTGCAAAATCCGCGCGGGAGAGCCGTCCAGTGTGTTCCTACGCTTAGTGTTTATGCGCTTTTGATAGGTGTAAATAAAGCAAGGCAATAAGAAATGTACTCTCAGGTGAGCCAATACGTGAAAATCTTTCTGCGGTCATGTAGCTGCGGATACGCGAATTCCATCCAAATTGTCGAGAAATGCAATATTTTAGACGTTTGTGATCAACTTCTCTCTCCCTCTTGCTCAGGTAAACATCCCCTCTTCCGTTTTCCACCATTCTGTCTTTATATACCGCATCTCTCATCCGCTTACTATCCAAACAGTTGTACCTTGTATCATAGACTCGTCTTGCATCCGTCTAAAATATAATAAGCCGAGAGCCGCTTAATGTGTTTTACTTCAAGTTCCTGCTGCGACTTGTCATTGCGAAAATCGCGCGGGTGAGCCGTCTAGTGTGTTTCCACGCTAAGGCGGCGGTGACACTGGATGCAGAAAAGAGATCGTACGAATTGTATGCAATAGTGAAAGTAAACAACCACATTGAGTTGTATTGGTGTGGTTACATTGCATCCCCCTTGCTTCGTTCGAATTCGTCAGCCTCTATCGAACAAAATTGTTTGTTTCTATTCGTACAATCAAATTTTCGTGCGTACTCCTATCCAAAGTAACCTTAGCCTAATAGATGGTCGGTGTTAAGTCAGACAAGGCCATGCGAAATTTTTTTATGATTTGGAGAAAAACGAGTTTTGTTTGTTTTGTGCGATAAGGGGTTTTCATTGAGCGCTCAAAATAATATCGATTCCCTGCTGTACGAGTGACTTTCCAAAGCTGATAAATGCGGAATGTAGCTTACAAAATGTTTAACCAAATGCAATCAATAGCAATCTGACTTAACACCGATTATATTGTGTGTTCTTGAGATTGTGTTTTTTTACAGAATTAGGAAATAGGAATTTTATTGTGTACGCGTCTCTACATTTATGTGTTTGATTTTTGTTATTTTCTCTGTAATTACGCGTTTTTGAATATCCGTTGTTACTTGTCCGTGCTCCTATAGTGTATTGTCGGATCATTAGCATAAAGTTTCAGTCCTAGTGTCGTTTACCGTGGTGATTTTCTTTGATTTTTGCCTATTGCTTACGGCATCATACATTGGGAACCGGAGTACCTTTGTTTACATCATCGCTTCTTGTTATCGCTTTTTGTGTACCGCATACTACCTTTCACGGTGAACTGCATCATCCGTATTGCTCCGGCGTTGCCTAACGTAAGGCGCTTAAGAGCTACATATACAGTACCGTCCCAGTTATGGCTTGTCAACGATGCTCAAAAAAAATCTCCAATAAGGAAAGAATAACTTGCCATGGGTATTGTGGTGGTGAATTTCACGCCGTTTGCGCCAACGTGGATGGACCTCTCCAGGAGCAGTTATCGCTTAACAAGAAAAATGTATTTTGGATGTGCGATGGTTGTGGCGGATTGTTCTCAAATGCACACTTTCGATCAGTGATGACCAATTTCGATCACCGATCTGCAGCCGTTCCAGTCGCTTTCCAAACAATGCAAACGGAAATCGAGAAACTGCACAATGCCGTGAACACTTTAGCTGCAAAGTTAGAAGAAAAGGCCAACACATCGACTCCCTTCGCTACACCCAACTTATGGCCCAGTAGAAACCGCATTAATACTCCCCTTGGTGCATTGAAACGTCGCAGGGCAAACGATGGCAATGCTTTAGACATTCCCAACGTTGCAGACAATGTAGGTACAAGAGCAGCTGGCATCATCAAAACGGTTCAACTCGAACTTTGTGCCGACGATGAGTTGTTCTGGATCCACCTTTCGGCCTTCCATCCTGCTACATCTGAGAACCAAATCTCTTCGCTCGTCAGTGAGTGCCTGGATCTGACCAGCGTGCCACCTAAGGTGGTGAAGTTAGTTCCGAAAGGAAAAGATTTGAACTCGTTGCAGTTCGTTTCCTTCAAGGTTGGAATTGCAGTCCAGTACAAACAAAAAGCCGTCTTCAGTGACACGTGGCCCGAGAGTATCCGATTTCGGGAATTTGAAGATCATCGGCCAAAAAACGGTCCGAAAATTGTCAGTTTACTGTCAACGGCACCTCTCGAAGAGAACTCCTCATCAAACATGAATGCATCGGATTCGATCTCGAACATCTCGAGTCAACGGTACCCTCTGCAAGACAACCGGGACGCACGCTGAGAAGCTCTTTGGAAGCTCCTTCTAATCCCGTAACAGTCGAGCCATCTTCCACCACACTCTTCAACTTCGCTTCCTACCGTCGCAGTCGTCCCGGCCCTGTATACGAAGGTTTAGAAGGGGTCTTCCAGCCTACACCTCCCGGCAAGTATACGTGTTTTGTCAGTCGATCTGTCCCTGAAGATCATCCAAATTTCAGCCCTGTCTCTGACATCGACCATGAAGTACAACAAACGCTTTCTGTAAGCCAGCCTAATTCGATTGTGTCCTGCATAAGTCAGCTGATTTCATCTTCGAATCAACCAGGACGCACACCACAAAGTATTATGGAAGCCTCTCCCGACCCCGTAACAGTCGAGCCTTCGTCTTCCGTCACCTCTACACGCTCCGTATCCTGCCGTCGCAGTCGTCCCGGCCCTGTTCACGGAGGTTCGGAAGAGGTCTTCCAGCCTGCACCTTCAGGCAAGTACGTGTGCGATAACAGTCGATCATTCCTTGAAGGCTCTTGTAATTTCAGTTCTACTTGCGACCCTCTTATTGTTGATGAACACGTAACATACGATAGCCTACAGTACCCACTTCTCTCAGGATGTGCTTCAGAAAGAGACGATCGTCATTCTGTGGCTGTTGGTACTTATTCACATAACAGTGATCGCCATCTTTCAACTTTGCACGTTTACTACCAAAACGTTGGTGGTATGAATAGTAGCATTAAGGATTATTTGCTGGCCAGTTCTGATCTATTTTTTTTTCCCAAAATATATTTTTTATTAAGGCACATGTGGCGTTAGCCTGACGGGGCCGGGAGTCCAATATTTTGACAATTTTTGTCTTACAACTATGTTAGTAATATGTAACCGATTACTCGCGGTTGGCTCGAGGTTAGTATTACAAGTGTTCTCATAATTGGTATGTTGCAGTCTTCGATGCTCTATACGTGTGCCCGACACGGGCTACTTCCTATTGGGATGCAGCTGACCATTAATCAGCAACGCTCCCTAGTCTGTACCCCATATCTAGCGTGGTGCGTCTTTCTCGACTCGAGGAATCCAGGATAGAATGGTCACTAGCCGGCGCAATCATCAGTTCGTGTAGAGTTGTCATGAGCGGTAAAACCTTTGGCTCTTGTTGAATGATCAGTGGACTGCACAACCTTTGGCCCGTGCATCTGTAAAGAGTGTGTGTATGTATTGCCGCGACTAAGTAAAAGTTTATCGATCGGATAGGAGGGATATGAAACGGGGACACAACGAAGGAAACATCATTAAACGTTGACATCGGCGTTTCTGAGGAACAGGTATAGATGAAGCAGAAGATCAGGATCACGGCTACCAGTTCTGATCTATGTTACGACATTATTGCACTCACCGAAACTTGGTTAAACGACCGTACCACATCCACTCAGGTATTTGATAAGAGTTACGATGTTTTTCGCTGCGATCGCTGTCAGTCTAACAGTTCGAAAGCTTCTGGAGGTGGAGTGCTGCTTGCCATCCGCCGTGAGTTAAAACCCCGCATCGTTCCAAATGACTCTTGGTTAAGCATCGAACAAGTGTGGGTTGAAATTAAGATGTTTGATCACTCGCTATTTCTGTGCGCCGTTTATGTACCACCAGACCGCGTCCGTGATGTAGCTTTGATGACCGTCCACACGGATTCGATAGCAACAGTGCGTTCTAGACTCAAACCGATGGATGAAATTGCGATAATCGGGGATTTCAATTTACCTGGAATCAAATGGAGACCTTCGAGATCAGGATTTCTGTGCCCGGATGCCAATCACTCTACATTTTCGACATGCACAGTCTCCCTATTGGATTCGTACAGCACCAGCTGCTTCAACAGATCAACCATGTCGAGAACAACAACGGAAGAATTCTGGACCTCTGCTTCGTTAGCAGTGCTGACTCACCTGCAGTTATTTCAGCAGCGGCTGCTCCGCTAGTTACAACCGTTCCTCACCACCCCGCTCTGCACCTTGTTTTGGAAAACCGTGCTTCAAATCAATTCCGCAAAACCGCAACTGCAGTGTACTATGACTTCAAAGAAGCTGACTATAACGCCATTTCTAACGTCCTGTCTACTATCGACTGGGAAGATGTTTTAGATTGTGACGATGTAGACAATGCAGTTCAAATGTTCTCCATTATCGTGAACTATGCTATTGACAGGCATGTACCGAAGCGAACTACTTTAGAGCATTCGCATACTCCATGGCAGACTAGGGAACTAAGTCAAATGAAAACAGCAAAGAGAGCGGCATTACGTCGATTTGCCAAGTACCGAACCGTGCCACTTTATTTTATTATTTTATTATTTTTTAATTATTATGTGCGACTAAACAATGCATACAAGCGAGCTACTCAATCGTGTTATCGTAGTTACATAACTAACATGCAGCTGAAACTGAAATCAAATCCTAAGTCTTTTTGGAAGTTCGTAAACGAGCAAAGGAATGAGTCCGGTCTACCTTCTACAATGGAGTACAATGGGCGCTGGAGTTCTGACACACAAACGATATGTGACCTATTTGCTGATAAATTTGGAAGCGTGTTTTCGGATGAGTCGATAACACCCGAGCAAATTGAATCTGCTGCTGGAAACGTACCTTTTCTCGGCCAGTCTTGCTCCCATATCGAGGTTGACGAGCCAATGGTACAATCTGCTATGAACAAACTCAAGGCGTCTTGCTCAGTTGGTCCTGATGGTATTCCGTCTATTATATTGAAGAAATGCGCAGCTAATCTGATGATTCCTCTTTGTCGCATTTTCCGCTTATCGTTGATTAGTGGAAAATTTCCAACTTCCTGGAAGTCGGCGTTTTTGATTCCTGTACATAAAAAGGGTGCCAAGACTCAAATCGATAACTACCGAGGAATTTCCGCACTAAGCTCGGTCGCCAAACTGCTTGAGCTTGTTGTCTTGGAACCGATCTTTAGTTTCTGCCAGCATTACATTGTAGAAGACCAACATGGATTTATGCCTAAGAGATCTACTGTAACCAATCTGTTGACTTTCACGGCTTATATAACGGAAGGTTTCAATAGCGCCAAACAAACAGATGCGATATATTTCGACCTGACAGCAGCGTTTGACAGCATTAATCACGAAATTGCGATTTCTAAAATGGAGAATTTGGGGTTTGGCCTTCCGCGCTTGTCATTCGCCGACGATATGAAAATTTATTTTATAATCAACTCGACTGCCGATGCCTGCCTACTTCAGCAACAGCTGGATAGTTTTGCCGAATGGTGTATTGCTAATTGCATGAAGGTGAACCCAAGTAAATGTGCTATTATCACCTATTCAAGAAAAAAGGAACCGATCTTGTACGATTATAAACTCTTGGATACTTCCATCGAGAGAACCAACTGTATCAAAGATCTAGGGGTACTTCTAGACAGCAAACTATCATTCCAGCAGCACATTTCATATATTGTGGGCATAGCTTCCAGAAGTCTTGGGTTTTTGTTTCGAATCGGTAAAGATTTCAATGACATATATTCCTTGAAGTCTTTGTACTGCTCGCTGGTACGATCGACTCTTGAGTACGGCTGTCAAGTTTGGAGTCCTTACTACCAAAATGGTGTCGACAGAATTGAAGCTGTACAGCGCAGGTTTGTGCGCTTTTCTCTTCGACGCTTGCCGTGGAGGGATCCTTTTCGGCTACCCAGCTATGATAGTAGATGCCTTCTAATCAATTTAGACACCTTAGCTGTTCGCCGCAATGTCGCCCGTGCGATGCTAGTGTCTGATGTCCTGACGTCGAAAACAGAGTGTCCGGCGTTGCTCCGTCCATTCCAACTACAGGTGCCTCCAAGAAGTCTGCGGAACCAAAATTTGCTGCGTATACCGGTCCGGCGAACAAATTACGTGACCTACGGTAGTATATCCGGTCTGCTCAGAATGTTCAACAGAGTTGCAGAGGGCTTTGATTTCAATTTATGTAGGGTAGCTATTAAACGTAATTTTAAGAGAATATTAACCCATTTAAATATCATTAGGGCATAGATTCTGCCTGTTGATTATTGTAATAAATTATAGAGAAAATGCTTCATTTATCATCTAAATTTATATTCTATCCTGCAAAATAGCTTCTCGGTCTTTGAATACCTTATACCATTCATTCATCAGTGTTTTCGACATAGTTGACAAAGTTAACTTGTTCTTACTGACGCTGTAAACCAGGGGTTCTCAAAGTGGTCGATATCGACCCCTTGGGGTCGATATTGGTTTCTCAGGGGTCGACACGAACGAAAATTGATTTTGGGGGTCGACAAGATCTAAAAATAGACCCCCATTGATTAACACAAGTTGATCCATACTGATCTCTAGTAGATAGTATTATCGTTGTACTTTTCAAAAACGCAACAAATAGATGAGCGCGCATAAGTTCGTATAAGATGGTAAATTTGGCAAGTGCATTTGGCATTTGCTTGCATTTGTTGGAGCTTGAATACACTCATTTATCAATTTCATTCGAAAGTAAAAGTAGAAAGAAAGGCCAGGTTCATCTCATAACACTGATTTTTTTTTAAATTTTGTTCTTAATATAATAATTATTTGTCTGGAATCTTCTTTGTTAAAGCAACCATATATCCAGACCATCCTTTGTCTAGTCCAGACTTTCCGCACTTTGTCCAGATTTTTGCAGATTTCAAAAAAAATTGCAATCACATTCGACTCTATTGAGTTGGTTTGGAAAGCTAGTTTGTGCTAGGTTTATTGAAACAGTTATTCAAAATGGCATCACTGATTTCATCGATGTGATTTGGATGCCAGACTGAGCCTTCTCAGAGCACCGATAAGCATGCTGGTTTCTACAAAGTATGTAGTGAAGACATAGGGCCTGATTCTCAAATACACTTCACGATGGAAACGAAATGAAGTGTATCCGCGATGACAACGGTACGGTGCCGACATCTGGATACGAAATTATTTTCCCACTAAAACTTATCAAATTATCTTCAGATAACATTTTTGTATGAGATTATTTTATCACATGCAGAAAACAAAGTTTTCCGTTCACATTGAACACTAATTTGAAACTAAGAAATTAATTTTCATTGATAAATTTTTATTTGAAATCTTTGACGCTTCATTTTCTTTGACGCAGGATTTCTTGAAACATGCTGCGACTTAGAAGCACAAATGCGATGATGGTCAACACGAGGAACCCATTAGTCATTTGCGAAGCAATTCGTTCAGATTGATTGCCGACGAATAAAGTAGCGTTTGATCAACATAATTACGAGAGCTTTGAAAATGTGTAGGTTGGGACAACGGCTGAACTACTCATTACACATCAAACCATTCTACCGTTTACTGAAAATTTTCCTAATCCGGTTCCCAGAGAAATGGTTCAGCCAATTGATGAGGAATTCAGAGAGTTGCGCAATGTTGATTTTCAAACTATTCTCCGAATGAACGAACCAATATAGTCATGTTTTGCGGTAAAGTTCTAACCACAACTACCCGTGGTGGTGAAATGTCATTCCCGCAATTAAGAAAACTTATCCCAAAAAATTACTGAACACCGAAGAGAAAGGTTTGGTACACATGCATTCTAGCAACATGTGTACCAAACCTTTCTAGCATTTATCTAATTTAAAGTTGGAGTAGATCTGCAATTGAAAGAGACTGCTTTGGACCCATCAGTCTGGCCCAAAGGGTTTTTCTTCAGGGAATTCGAATCTCAGGAATCTAAACGGGATTTTTGGATACCTGCAAAACATCCACGAATTGGCGAAGGAACTCCTGGCTTTTCTCACACCCCGAGAGCTACTCCATCGCAATAAATGACACCTCCAGCTCATTGCCATATTTCCAACCTCATCCACAAACGGAACGCACATCAAACAGCTTGGTGGAAGTCCCCGAGCCTCCAGACACAGTCGCGAACTCTAGATACATCGACCATTCCAGCCATCCCAGTCGTTCCGTTCCTGTGATCGGAGTTGGTGAGGGGGTCTTCCAACTTGCTAACTCTGGCAAGTATAAACACTATACCGCTTCTTCGTTTTATGTATTCGGACCCGCTTCCAGCGATACCGCGTATCCTCAACTCAACCCCGGTGGAAACCGCCCAGTGAATTCAACCAGGAAGTATCTGGAACCGGAATGCATTGCAAAAGTTTCCATGGGAGCCCCGAATCCGCTCGACACAGTCGCGCCCTTTGAGGTATCCTGTCGTCGGAGTCATTCCGGTCCTGATGTCGAAGAACGGATAGGGGTCTCCCATCCGCCTACTCAAGGCAAGTACTGCGATTCAAACAGTTTTGATTCTTCTGATGGACCTTCGCTTTCAGCAAACGACAGTCAGTGCATACGCCAATTCACCAACGTACTGAGCTACATGCGCAATACCAGAACGTGAATAGTGAATAGTCAGTGTGAATAGCTTCAGCATCGTTCCTACCGCCGTCCACTATGATTTTAAAAGTGCTGACTTTAATAGCATAATTGGAGTGCTTTTAGACATTGATTGGTATGAAATCTTGGACAAGGACGACGTCGATGCTGCTGTCCAAGCCTACACGAACATTGTGAGCTATCTGATCGACAGACATGTTCCGAAGAAGTTTATACGATCATCCACTCATCAACCCTGGCAGACTACCGACCTTCGTCGACTCAAAACCGCTAAGAAGGCTGCACTTAGAAAATATTCGAAATACCGTCTCCCATCCTTGAAACAACGATACCTACAACTGAACCGTCAGTACCAAAAATCAAGCAAGCGATGCTATGCAATCTATCTACGTCGTATTCAGCGCAAATTCAAGAGTAATCCTAAATCTTTCTGGAAATACGTCGATGAACAACGTAAGGAGTCTGGATCACCGTCTTCTATGTTTCACGATGGACATGAAGTGTCTGACACACAGGAAATTTGTAGCCTCTTCTCTGCTAAGTTTTCCAGCACTTTCTCGAAAGAGAATCTGTCCCTAGACCAGCTATTGAGGGCCACAAGAAACGTTCCAATACAGAACAGTTCGTTGTTCCGAATCACCGTGGATAATGCAATGTTGGAATCGGGCATCAGCAAATTAAAATCCTCGAATTCCGTCGGACCAGATGGAATCCCAGCATCAATTATGAAAAAGTGCGCAACAGGGCTGTTATTTCCACTATGCTTATCGTTCAATCTTTCATTGACAAAAGGCATCTTCCCATCGCTTTGGAAGAAGGCTCACATTTTCCCGGTTCATAAAAAAGGCGATAGAAGAAACGTCGACAACCACCGTGGTATCTCCGCTCTGAACGTGGTTTCTAAACTGATTGAGCTTGTAGTCATCGAATCGATTTTCACTCACTGTATATATTACATATCTATCGATCAACATGGTTTCATGCCGAAGCGTTGCACCACAACGAATCTTCTTTCGTTTACGACATATATTGCTGACGGAATGTCCGGATGTATGTCCCAAACGGATGCGATTTACACGGACCTGTCCGCCACCTTTGATAAAATCAACCATGACATTACGGTGGGTAAATTGGATAAGCTTGGCTTCAGCGACAATGTTCTACATTGGCTTACATCATATTTGATCAGACGCTCTCTCGCGGTTAAAATAGGCGATTGTTTCTCCGCAGAATTCCCTGCTACATCAGGAATACCTCAGGGGAGTCATCTCGGCCCTCTGATATTTCTCATCTATTTTAATGACGTAAATTTCGTCCTGGAGGGACCTCATATTTCATTCGCCGATGATATGAAAATATTTTTCCACGTTAACTCGAAGGCTGATGTCTTGTTTCTTCAACAACAACTTGAAATTTTCCAGAAATGGTGCGTGGAAAATCGTATGACACTGAATCCAAGCAAATGTTCCACGATAACTTTCACAAGAAGGAAAGATCCTATTCGCTACAACTATTTTCTCGACGATGCTTCTCTAACTAAACTCGACTGCGTGAAGGATCTAGGAGTGTATTTAAACTGTAAACTGAATTTCAAAACTCACGTCAACTACGTGGTTGGAAAAGCTTCCCGTAGTCTTGGATTCATCATGCGCACTACGAGGGATTTGACCGATGTACACTGCCTCAAATCTATGTTCAGCGCTCTAGTTCGTTCAAGTCTGGAATACTGTTCAGTAATTTGGAATCCGCACTGCAGCAACCAAAAACCAGACGGGTTTTGTATACCCAAAATTATCAATAGGCTCGAGCCTAAATAAATAGATCTCTCTTGCACGATCCATATTGAGGATTGTGTTAGTCATAAATAGATAGGTCTGGTTAATCTTGAATAAACAAAAAACATCTTTATCGCACGATCCTTATCGTGTGAGTCAGTTTTATGATAAGGCCGGTCGATGCCGGGCCTAAATAAATACATCCCTCCCGCACGATCCTTGTTTGTGGATCGTGTGATTCATAGGTCTAGTTTCAAGATAGGAATTTTTGTTTATGTTTTGGTGTTACGAAAGCGGGGAGCTTATCGTAAGTTCGTTTTGTTCATTATAAACAAAGTAGGTTTCGTTAAGATGAATCAGAAAAATAAAAGTGAGTCGGAAGTTGAACGTCGAGAAGAGCAGTGGTGTCTCTCGATAGAGAAGAAAGAAAGCCGAAGTCCGCTCGGTCCAGCGCAGCACTATCTGAACGGAGTCAACAGAATCGAAGCCGTACAAAAGCGATTTGTCCGGTTCGCTTTAAGACGATTACCCTGGAGTAACCCCCATCAGCTACCTAGCTATGAAAGCCGGTGCCAACTAATGGCTCTTGACACGTTGCACGTGCGAAGGGATGTGAACCGCGCCTTATTTGTATATGATGTGCTATTGGCTAGGACAGAATGCCCAGTTACTCTGGAGAACATCAACCTTCTGGTTCAATCTCGAACTTTACGTGACCACGCTTTCCTCCGAGTTCCTTTTCGTCGTACCAATCATGGATACAACTCAGCCATATTGGGTCTTCAACGTCTGTTCAACAGAGTAGCTTCTGACTTCGACTTCCACTACTCAAGGAATGCGGTTCGGCAAAAAAATTTTGAACAAATACGTAGTTTTCATTAATATCATTAGGGCGAAATTCCGCCTGTTGATAACGAATAAATAATCAAATGTCTGAAACCATCAAGTTTAAGTATAATGCGTCGATATATGATAGGAAGAAATAACGGTTAAACCATGTTTTACACATCAGACGTAAAAATGTTGATTGTGTTGAATTATATAGTTTAAACTTTTGCAGTTCTAGCCATGAGAATGGCCACAAACTCAATCCAAACTCCTTCTTCACCTGCCTTGAGAAAGACACTTCATTGTCCTTGCTCGTCAGCAAACCGTTGTCAGAGAATGTTGACAAAAATCCAGACAAATCCAGACTTCTGATTTTCCAACAATCAGTTTACTGTTCAATACACCTGGCAACCCTAGTTTAACCCTTTATAAGGCAAGGAATCGACTCAAACTTCAGAGAACAT
The DNA here is from genome assembly GCF_029784135.1 of Toxorhynchites rutilus septentrionalis. Lineage (NCBI taxonomy): Eukaryota > Metazoa > Arthropoda > Insecta > Diptera > Culicidae > Toxorhynchites > Toxorhynchites rutilus. The sequence goes on from NC_073744.1 coordinate 114,474,831, forward strand.
AATTCTTGCATGAGGAAGAACACACTATCTTTAATAAAAAAATAAGCTAAAAAATGGCGGGAATATAGTTGTAACTGCTCGTTAAACCCAAAAACATTGCTTGCCGTTGCCTTGTAAGCTCATTTTATTGTTGAACACAAATTTAAGAAGAATTTTTTGCCGGCGCTCTGAAATCACGGTTTTTACATAAAAATGACGCCCAAATTAATATCGTGCATTTTTAACAACCTCAAAGAAATTGGAGTATTGCCAAATACTTTTAGAAGTCTTTGGTTAAGCAAAATATTAAAATAATATTCCATTTGCGGGAAAAAAGATTTTTCTGTGGGTGGCCCCCTTAAGACCACTGACAGTAGTTTTAACTTAAAGCCTGCTCATAACATTAACCATTAGAAGAAACATTATTGAAACTTGCTGACTCATCATGCTAATCTCATTCACATCAATTCAAATGTAGTTGGAATAATTCCTGTTGATATCTTGTAATATTCGTCTGAACATCATTCCAAAATAAACTGATCACGGAAGAGCACAAAGAAATGAGGAATTGAGCGCCACGGAAAAAAGGTCGCATTGAGCGACATGCTTTAATTTATGATACAATTCCACCGCTCAAACGTTCCTTCGTTAACCAGACTTTCCCTTGCAGCGAAATAAAAGAGAGAGAAAAAAAGTGCTAAGCAAACGAGTAAACAAATCAGATTAACACCAGCAACAACCTGTAAAGTTTAGTTATCGCGTGTTTTTCACCTCATTCCATCGCGTATTGTGTTGTTGCTGCATGATTTCTTCATTCATCTCCACACGCCACGCAATATAGATTGACCCTTGTCGTTCTCTGGAACCCAATTTCCGCAGTTGCAACAATTTAATAGATCACTTTGTTCCCCCATCCCAATCTTTATGTATATGTACTCTGCTGCTAAATACCAACATCGCAAACTCCTCATTCAAACATTTGGCTTTAATTGGAAATCCTTTTTCATTATAAACTTTATTGAATTATATCATATACACATAACGAATAATTCAATTTAATTTTTAAGGAATTTATGATTACTTTATTTTTATTAAATTATGTTCATGTATATATTTATGTACGTATACCAAGGTACATGTGTGCTATATGTAGATTTTCTTTTGCTGTCATGGCGAATGTAGTTGTACACGATATTTATGGCATTCGCACACTTTCTCAGAGTTATGTTGGACATACACTTGTGATTGAATCGCACACCCTGGATGTTTCTTCCTAAGATTCAGCTTGTAGTAGTTAGTTGTTTACATTGGTTCCTGGAGCATCTGTTTTGTCGACGAATGGATGCTACGGGGAAACAAGATTTGATTTGACAGTTCTCTCCCATGATAACTCTCTTCTAAATGTTACTCTCGCTGCAAGCCACTCCACCTCTACACGCAACACCACATGCCTCGCTTGCTTTGGTGTGGTATTGAACGACGAGAAGCAACGCATCGAGTCACGGCGTATGTGTCGTAATCGTTTTTCTCCCTCTCTTCCTAAGCACAAACACGTGAGAGAGATCCATATAAATTCTTGAAACAAAGATACATAAACTACGAAAAGCAGTACAAAGCATTAAAAATAACATAAATCTTGCTGTTGTGTGCAGAGGTATGGGAAGGAAGGGTACGATGGGTACAAAGGGCTTGATTAGGTTTATATTTGAATTCGTTCATGCAGCAATACCTTCAACTCAGCATAAAGCTGCATACGTTGTAAAATAATCATATATGGAACAGCATTACGGCATTTGGGTTTTGTATTCAAAACTGTGAATGAACCACATTTACATATCAAATACCAACTTCACATTAATTTTAATTGACTGTTATTCAGAACCTGTTGCGAAATAATATCCATGTAATATGAGAGCGGTTTCAAAGGATCCTCATCTGACACATAAAACACATTACACCGCCAGTTTTTAAGCACATGCTGAAGTTTAGATGATTTTGAAGCTACCATCCGTCTTCGGCGATTGCGGTACATCCAGGGATTGAATCCTTTTGTCAACAAGGTATCGAGGACTAGTCAGAGCAACCAAATACTCAATTGGAGTACTTTTTAGAAAGATTTAGAAACAATCAATGAAAAAAAAACTACAAAATATAATTCAAAGGGCTAAATTTCTCTGAAGACCTACGTTTATTGAACCTTCTATAAACATACTTCGACGCTCTACAGGACATGAATATAAGTCATGACCGATGAAAATATGAATGTCGACATGTTGATCAACTCTTCCATGGCCTTGGCGATCAGCTGTTTCTCAGCTGAAATTATTGGAGTGGATCCTCCGGTCTACCAACAAATTTCTATCGGTTGCGTATGGGGACGTTGGGTAGGTCGGTGATCTTCGATACAACCCTTTTCTTCAGCTAGTCCATCTCCTCCATTGGTCTCTTGGTGTAATGGGCCGAAGCCAGGTCCAGCCAAAAAATCACGTCCACTTCGCGTGATATTTCATGATGAAGGCTGCAACTCTTGACAAGCACTTCGTACTGTAGATCTTTCCGTTCACTGCAAGCTTCGAATTGAGGAATTATCAGCTGCCCTTCTCACTCATGATCTGTCACAGAAGGACCTTAACGCCCGTCTTCAGCGATTGCAGCGCATCCAGTGATCGGATTTGGAATCCTTTTGTCAACGTGGTATCGAGGACTAGTTAAAACAACCAAATACTGCTAGCGTTCGGGTCTCTCTTATTAGTCATTTCCCAGATTCTATAAAGCTGTATAGGAAACTGATAAAAATCTCCCAAAAATAAGCTGAAACCGACCCCATCCTTTTCCTCATCCAATCACAAAGCATACCTGTCGAAAAGACCAATCAACTTCACCAGACAATCACTGTGTGGACTCTCTTACCTCGGTCGCACCAAGGTAAGTTCGCACGACTACATACGAGGGCAGTCCGATAACTACTTAGCCTACAAAAAAAAAACAAAAATTTTGGAAAAATGGTGATTTATTTCTCAACATAGTCTCCTTTTAACTCGATACACTTGACCCAGCGTTGCTCCAACTTATTCAATCCATCTGAAAAATACGTTTTCTCGAGGCCTGCAAAGGAGGCCTCCGTGACGGAGGCCTACTCATTCGACTCAAATTTCTGCCCGGCGAGTGACTTTTTCAAGTTTGGAAACAAAAAAAAGTCGCACGGGACCAAATCTGGAGAATACGGTGGATGAGGCAGTAGTTCGAAGCGCAATTCGACCAATTTGGCCGGTGGAATTTCCATTTTTTCCCATTTGTCTGAAATCCGCGGACACGCCCTACAGTGGTCCCTCAGGAATTCTAGGTGGCATTAAATAGAAAAATGAATGGAAATGCATTGAAATTTGGTGTACGGGGGTTTTCGAAGGTGCTGAATATATTTTTAAGTCATTTTGGTTATGAACTTCAAAGCAAGGGCTGGGGGAGGGGGTAAAATTTGAAATTTTCGGAAAAAACACGTGTGGGGTGTCTAAATATATGTTTCCAAACTTCCTGAAAATGTTTTCAATATTTTTTTTTACCTAAAACCCAAAAGAAGATGTATGGGGAGGGGATAAAATTTTTAAAAAATCGTGTGTGGTATCAAAATACTTTTGACATTTTTTCGCGGAGCAGTCGGTTGCGGGTGGAAGTCATAAAGGGAAAGTCTAAAAACTTATTTCACAGCTTCAAAATGTTTTAAACTAAAAACGGAATACAAATTCTAAATCAGCATAAAATTTTCTATCCCGAACACCATCACATTATTTTTTAAGTCACTTGTGCAAAATTTACAAAACATGGGTGTTCATCGCTACACTGGTTCACTGCATCAAACACTACGTTGCCACGTCGTTATCGCAACGAAAACCGTCACGGACACTGTTGCCATATTTGATACTAGATGCTCTGAAGGTTCTAGAACAAAACTAGGCCATTCATTTGGTCAGGCATTGTTGTTCATTGTTCTATTTAATGCCACTTAGAATTTCTGAGGGACCACTGTGCGCCCGCTTCCACACAAGGTCAAAACAAAACTACGAGTCCGATTCGGCATTTTGACAGTAGCCGTTTACGAGAATGTACCACACGATAAGTAATCTCTCTTGCGATACTGACACCACACCGCCCTCGTATAGTTTTTAATGATGACTCAAAAAAATCAGCTGATGAGGTAATATCAGCTATTAAAACACTCGAAAACTGCTGTTTGTATCGATATAGTGGTCAATGTGAAGTTGAAAAGCTCCGGCCTCCAATTACTGCACGTGCCACGTACGTGCTATGCGCAGTCGTCAAATGACTACCTGCATAAACTATGTATCTTGCGACTATACTCAACAGAAACACTATGGAGAATTATTAACAAAGAGCAAAGAGTGTATTTAGTGGACAATTGTTATATTCAAATAATCGCTGATGCATTGATAGAAAATGCGTTGGAATTTTGACGTGGGATTACGTCTAACCGGAATATATGGGGGATAAAATAAAAACCTAAACACAGGATATGCATGAAAAAATGAAAGATTTTGAATGCTTATAACTCTAACATTTCTCAATTGATCAGAAAGTTGTTTGCATCAATTCACTGGAAATATTTCTACGCATCTATCACAATTAATCGCAATCACAATCGCAGCTATTCAGTAAAATGTCAAGCGTTTTCTAAACGGCCTAACTGCGACGTTTTGATTGGCCCGATTCACAGAAATCGGCATTGCAAATAAATGCGAGTAAGGGGCACTTTTGTTCTCACCGAAATTTGTTCTCTAACATGGACTTCATAACCAAGGTGCCTGGGGAAATCCGTTTTAAAAATACGTGCGAGCGGAAAGTACTTTTGTACTCGTTTGCCTTTGTGCAGACCGAAATATGTTTCCCTAACACGTACTTATAAATTAAGAAGCCTGGGAAAATCGTCATTTCGGATACTAAAGGGTGTGTCACATCAAATTGCATCACGGAAAAAACGCTGTAGAAATTTAATTTTTAGGAATTATATCTTTCACCTTTCGCTTATAATCAGATAAGAGTGTATAGATCGCGTTGGCCATGCTTCACTGTCAATTTTTCGTAAATTTGGAAAAATGTCGTCGAACGAAAAAGAGCGTCGTGAATTAATCCTGTGCACTCATTTCGAGAATCCGGAGTTGTCACATCGGGACATCGGTAAGATGCTGGGAATCGTCCAATCCACGGTCAGCAGAGTACTAAAACGATACTTCGAGAACCTAACCATCGACCGGAAGGTGAAGAACGGCAAAAATGGATGCTTCGTCAATGAAAAAGATCACAAGCGCGTAGTTAAGCAGTTTAGACGTGATCCGAGAAGTTCGGTCCGGGATGTCGCCAATAAGCTGAATTTGTCAAGTTCATTCGTCCAGCGGACCAAGCAGCGGGAGGGCCTGCGTACATACAAGGTTCAGAAGGCTCCTAACCGCGACGAAAGGCAAAACATGGTGTGGAAGACGCGAGCCCGGAAGCTGTACACCGAAATGCTGACGAAGCCGCATTGCCTGGTAATGGACGACGAAACCTACGTCAAAGCGGACTTTCGTCAGCTGCCGGGCCTGTTGTTCTTCTCCGCAGAGGACAAATTCAGCGTTCCGGAGGAGATTCGCAAGCAGAAACTATCCAAGTTTGCCAAAAAGTACATGGTGTGGCAAGCGATCTGCTCTTGCGGAAAGCGGAGCGCCCCCTTCGTGATGACCGGCACGGTAAACAGGCAGGTTTACCTTAAGGAGTGCCTACAGAAGCGCTTACTACCACTATTGAAGCAGCACGAGGGCCCGACCATCTTCTGGCCGGATCTCGCTTCGTGCCACTATTCAAAGGACGTGTTGGAGTGGTACGAAGCCAACGGGGTCACCTTCGTGCCAAAGGATATGAACCCGCCCAACGCGCCGGAGCTTCGCCCAATAGAGAAATATTGGGCGATTATGAAGCAGGCCCTCCGGAAGAACCCAAAAGTTGTCAAATCGGAGGCGGACTTCAAGAGAAAATGGATTTCTGTTCAAACAAAACTACAACCTGACGTTGTACAGAACCTTATGGACGGGGTAAAGAGGAAGGTGCGAGTATACGGCTTGGGCTCGAAGTATGAATAAAAAGAAAATGCCAAAAGTTGTTTAATAGTTTTTATTTTACTGTCTAAAATTTTCAAAAGGATCGGTCTACTGGGCGAATTTCTACAGCGTTTTTTCCGTGATGCAATTTGATGTGACACACCCTTTATAGGCGAATGATCTTTCAAGTTTAAAGCCTCTATAGTATAAAAAGTAGAAGTTGAAGTTATTGATTCATGCAAGCCGGAAGTACTTAAGTACCTGCATGTTTTTTTATCTCTGAAATGTATGTCTAACACGGACTACAAAAACGGTTACGAACAGAACGCTTCGGCTCGGTTATTCAAGGCTGCATTGGAAGATATGCCTACATATCGTCTGCTCACTGAATTTCTTCGAATACCGTTTGATAAGTGGGAAAAATGCTGTCATCAAATTTTTTTGTAACGAAGAACATAATCTATTACAATACATGAACTGGTGTTACATGGTATTCGTTTAAATTTTTTAGCTCCATTGGACCGAATTATGTTGTCGACGGGTATCCTCCCTTCGCTTTGGAAAAAGCATATATTTTATGTTCAAATCAATGCAGTCTACACCTTCCTGTCGGCCTTCCAATCTGTATCAAAAATCTTGGTGCAAGCTCAACTTTAAAGGTCATGTCATACTACTACTACTACCACTACAACAGTGATTTTAGATAGCATAAATTGTCATGTTCAATCTCGAGTTCTACTAAATCATGCTTTTCTCAGAGTATCTTACCGTAGTACTAATCGTACTATGGATGCAACTCAGCCGTTCACGATCTACAGCGGCTGTTCAACAAAATGGCGTCGGAGTTTGACTACCCTAATTCACTAGGTTCGGTTCGGTTCGGTTCGTGCTTTCAGAGATTTTCACGTACCAACAGCATTTCCAACCGTTGTATCTGCCGTTCTTCAGGTTCTCTAATCCTAACTTGCCTCCATTCTTACGGGGACTTCCAAATCTTTATAAAATAAAGTATTTTCGGGAATTTCCTTGAAAATGGCCCATTGAGATTTGAGAGGAAGTGTATATAAAAAACAGGAATAATGTGAGAGCAATAACCGATCCTTGAGGAATACCATTCTCTTTGTTACTGAATCTGGAACGGCGATTGTGAACCTGGATTTTCTGTCGTCGAGGATGCTCTGTATGTAACGAATCATGCGACTATTGATTTCTCATTCTTAGAGATATTCGTGGATAGGAAAACTTCACGCACGGTCTTATGCATTTGACAGATGAAGGGAAACAATGTCACCATGCAGGATTCTTTCCAGGGGTGGCATTGCGCATTTCGAAACGAGTAATTCGTATCGAGAAAATTCGAACTCAAATCGAATTGGTTTTAGTATTATGTATCTTTTCCAATGTAATATTTTCAGTGTACTAGATTTAGACAAAATTTATCTCGTAGAGAAATGTAATTTTTTTGGGTTCGTGAACAAAGCTAAGTCAAAGTGGTCGAAACAAACAAAAATGCGCAATGTCACCCCAGATATTGCCGGCACGGATTTGAAGGTACAGAGAAACACAGAACAAATGTACGGGGAAGTGGGAATGTTTCTACTTTTCGTCAATTCAAATAATTTAGGGACTGGGAATTGTAATCCCGATCACAGTGACAATGAGTGAAAATTCTGTTGTACGTGGTTTATTTTAGTAAAATTATAAAATTCCTATATTTAGATTAAGATAGTTAAACTAGGCAAATTTACAATAAGTAGTTCAAAGATTTACTTTTAGTGATTCTCGCTGGATAAACCTTGTATGTAAATTTTCGGAGACGAACGAATCGTGAGATTTAAAATCTTCGTAAAGAAAGGAAAAGAAGAAGAAAAGTATATAAATGCGCGTTTCGTGATTCTGTGACAGCGATAACGGTACAGGAGAACTTGTTGTATATATTAGGTTGAGGAAAAAGTTATCCATTATTTTCTCGATAGCTGGCTTTAATGATCAGTACCGCCCGTAATATCGATCATACAATTTCAAGTTTAGGCCCGTTGGTGACATATCACACTAAGACATTCTTTTGCTGTTTTTTTTTGTTTTGACGTAGAACTACGTCTTTCATTAAGGGTGTCAAATCAGAAAACAGGTCACGTTTTTATGAAATAAAGTTAACGTTAATAACTATTTTTGCCGCGACCGGATTTTGGCGATTTACATACTAAACGAATCGGAAATTCCGTAAGATTTGTTTAATATGCCATACATTAGAATCCCCTGGTTAGTAAATGGTTAAAATTCATGAAAACTTTAAGTGTTTCTATTTTCCCATACATTTGTTCTGTCCATTTGAGTGCTTTCCCGAACAGAGATATCAATAACGAGCAACTTATCGACGACCAACGGAGGGGAAATCGTAGGATTTAAAGTCTCCGTGAACAAAAGAAAAGAAGAAGAATGAAGGGGAATACTTGCCTAGAGTATAAACAGTGGATCTCGCTGAGGCAAACTTTCATTCGGCATCGGACTGTTGAGTAATCCAGTTCACTTTGATTTTGCAAACTTCCAGTAGCAAAACTTCCTCCATTTAGGGTGACAGCTGCGCTTCTCTCGAGCATGAGAAAGTAATTTCGAGGCCAGTAATATTAACAGAAGCGTTTCTTTTGAGAATAGCGCAAAATGATGAGAAATCTTTATATTGCTAGTAGTTTCAAGCCACCAATGTATGGCTCTGTATGCATGCTACGGTGAACGCTTGTTTGGCGCTTGGTTTACGCTTAGTTTGTACGAACGATATCTAGAGGTGCGATTCCTTTGAGGCAATACTAAATAACATGTAGCATGATATTTGATACTTGCAAGTGTTGTCATTGTTGTAGTTTACATGCGGTGCCAAAGATATATTGATGTAGTTATGAGATATGGAATAATGGTGCTGGTGCAACATGTATATAATCGACTGTAGCCGAGTCTATGTCAATTTCGAAAAAGGCCACCAGAATAGCCTTCGAGGTAAATTTTCAATGCATTGACATGGAATAAATTGCGACATACGATTGTTTTGCGAGGGCAAGAATGAATCATCAATCAATTATCGTCAACTGATTCTTCAATGAAAAAATCATTTCAGAGATTATTCTACTAAGCAGTTTGTTTCTAAAATTTCACAGCATTATAGAATAATATCCGAAGGTATAAACAAACGACTTATATAAAATAACAGCGTAGTTCTACGTCAACAATGCGGTCGTATCTTGGACACAACCTCCTATAATTTTTTTTGTCAGTTGTGAGTTACAGGGCGTTCACAATGGAGGTCAACAAAGAGAAATTTCGGTACATTGATTGTTTGATTGTTTATTTTGGACTAAAGCCTATAAGCCCGTTACGCTTCTTTGAAATATACATGAAAACAGAAAATACACATTTTTTTTTTTTTATAAATTCGTTTATTTTTACAGGCTCAGTTACATAAGTTTAAAGGAGCCGAAATCTTAAATATATTTTTAAAACTATATATATGAACAATTTTCTTAAATCTATGGTTAGTAATGTGGGAAACCGATTACTCGTGGTGGACTCGAGATTAAAAGGGTGACATTTTCTCAGGAAAAGGATGGGGTATAAGGAAATTATTACAATGTTGATAATCACACACACTCAATTTTTAAATCTATTCGTACATCAGTTGTGAATTTACATTTCATTCTTCTGTTTATAGCAAGCGGACCAATTACTCACAAAGGAAGAAATGGAGGGTATAAGGATATAAGGATAATCACACACGAACATCGATAGATTTAAGGAAAACATATATTTGGGACATGTAATCAAGGTCTAACCGAGCCAACACATCTCTCACCGGCACATTGGGCTGCCTTCCTCTAGCCCGAAGGGAGTTCTCTAAATTCGATCTGGCAACAAGATACACCTCACACGACCAAACAACGTGTTCGATGTCGTGGTAACCTCGGCCACAAACGCAGATATTGCTGCCGGCCAGATTGAAACGAAAGAGTAGCGCGTCTAACGAACAGTGATTGGACATGAGTCGGGAGAAGGTGCGAATAAAGTCCCGACTCAAGTCCAGACTTTTGAACCATGGTTTGAGGCTAACCTTAGGGATAATCGAGTGAAGCCACCGGCCCAATTCATCTTCGTTCCATTTGCGTTGCCAGTTAGCGATGGTATTTTTACGGACTAAAGAGTAAAATTCATTGAAGGCGATTTGACGCTGATAAATATCGCCTTCAATCGCACCTACCTTTGCTAATGAGTCAGCCCTCTCATTACCCGGAATTGAGCAATGAGAAGGGACCCACACAAAGGTAATGACATAACAGCGTCTGGATAAAGCACTCAAAATTTTTCGTATTCTCTCAAGGAAGTACGGCGAGTGCTTTTCCGGCCTCACTGAACGGATAGCTTCGACAGAGCTAAGACTATCCGTTACAATGTAATAGTGTTCAACAGGTCGTGAGGCGACGCTGTCCAGCGCCCAATGAATTGCTGCCAATTCAGCAATATACACTGAGCAAGGATTCTGAAGACTGTGTGAGGTGCTAAAAAATTCGTTGAACACTCCAAATCCTGTGGACTCATTTATAGTGGACCCATCAGTAAAGTACATATTATCACAATTGATACCCCTATATTTTTCATCGAAGATCGTTGGAGCGATCCTCGATCGTTGGTAATCTGAATATCCATGGATATCTTGCTTCATGGACAGATCAAAATGCACAGAGGAATTGATGTAGTCAGGGAAACAAACACGGTTGGGAATATACGAAGAAGAATCAACCTGCATGGAGATGAATTCATGATATGAACTCATGAATCCGGAGTGAAAATTTAGCTCGATCAGCCGCTCAAAATTTCCGATCACCAATAGGTTCATGACCTTACACCGGATGAAGAACCGAAGAGATAATAAATTGAAGCGATCTTTTAGTGGGAGTAGGCCTGCCAAAACCTCGAGACTCATGGTATGCGTTGAGGGCATACATCCCAACGCAATACGGAGACAGAGATACTGAATTCGCTCGAGTTTAATTAAGTGTGTTTTGGCAGCTGATTGAAAACAGAAACTGCCATACTCCATCACTGAGAGAATAGTTGTTCTATACAACATTATAAGATCTTCGGGATGGGCTCCCCACCAGGTGCCGGTAATTGTACGGAGAAAGTTTATTCTTTGTTGGCATTTTTTACTCAGATACCTAATATGGGCCCCCCAAGTACATTTGGAGTCGAACCAGACCCCAAGATATTTGAATGACATAGCATGAGTGATCGGTTTACCCAAAAGTTGAAGCTTTGGTTTTGCTGGTCTATGCTTCCTAGAAAAAACCACCATCTCTGTTTTCTCCGTGGAGAATTCGATCCCTAGCCCAATGGCCCAGGTTGAAAAATTGTTCAAAGTATCTTGTAAGGGTTCTTGTAGGTCGGATTCTGTTGATCCTACGACAGAGACCACTCCATCATCTGCAAGTTGTCTTAGGCTGCAATTTTGTGTAAGGCAATTGTCGATGTCGCTTACATAGAAGTTGTACAAAAGGGGGCTTAAACATGAGCCCTGGGGGAGGCCCATGTAAGAGACCCGACTTACTGCCGAATCTCCGTGAGAAAAGTTCAAATGCTTCTCACAAAGCAAGTTATATAACATATTATTCAATAGAGGCGGCAGACCCCGAGAGTGTAATTTGTCTGTCAAAACCTCTATTGAAACAGAATCAAAGGCCCCCTTTATGTCCAAGAATACTGAAGCCATTTGTTTTTTTCCGGCGTGAGCCATTTGAATTTCTGAAGAAAGCAACGCAAGACAATCATTCGTCCCCTTGCCCCTGCGGAACCCATATTGTGTATCTGAGAGTAGGCCATTCGTTTCAACCCATCGATCAAGGCGAAACAAGATCATTTTCTCCAACAATTTCCGTATACAAGACAGCATTGCTATTGGGCGGTACGAATTGAAGTCGGACGCGGGTTTTCCGGGTTTTTGAATAGCTATAACTCGCACTTGTCTCCAATCATCTGGAACAATATTATGCTCCAGAAACCGATTGAATAAATTCAACAAGCGATGTTTCGCCACATCAGGGAGGTTTTTCAGCAAGTTGAACTTAATTCTATCCGATCCCGGAGCAGAATTGTTACATGAAAGCAGAGCAAGAGAGAATTCTACCATCGAAAACTCGGAATCAAGATCGCACCTATCTTGTGGTATATCTCGAACAATTTTTTGCACAGGAGCGGAATCAGGACAAACCTTCCGTGCAAAATTCAAAATCCATCGATGTGAATATTCCTCGCTTTCATTGGATGAAGAGCGATTTCTCATGTTTCGAGCCACTTTCCATAATTTTTTCATTGACGTTTCTCGTGACAAACCTCCCACGAAATTTCGCCAATAAGCACGTTTTTTCCCTTTGATCAAGTTTTTAAATTGATTTTCAAGGTCCAAATACGATTGAAAATTTTCAATGGTTCCACGTTTCCGAAAAGCTTTGAATGCGTTCGATTTATCCTGATAAAGCTTGGAACATTGGCTATCCCACCATGGATTGGGAGGCCTTCGACGAATAGTGGAGCCTGGGATGGGTTTCGTTTGAGCGCGAACCGCGCTGTCATAGATCAAACGAGAAAGGAAGTTATACTCCTCCAATGGAGGTAAACCATCTCTGGAATTGATGGCTAGAGCAATCGCGTCCGCATATTTTTTCCAGTCAATGTGTCTTGTGAGGTCATATGCCATGTTTATAGATTCAGAAAAATTCGACCCAATGGTGATGGAAATTTTGATTGGCAAGTGATCACTACCGTTGGGGTCCTGGATTACATTCCACTTGCAATCTAACGATAGTGAATTCGAGCAAAGCGAGAGGTCAAGAGCACTTGGGTTAGCAGGAGGTTTAGGTACACGTGTTGTTTCCCCAGTGTTCAAAAGTGTCATATTGAAGCTGTTACAAAGATCATATATCAACAGTGAACGATTGTCGTCGTACTGTTCCCCCCAGGCAGTTCCGTGAGAATTGAAGTCTCCCAAGATCAATCGTGGCTCAGGAAGGAGTGAGCACATGTCAACAAGTTGCTTGCGGCTAACCGCAGCTCTCGGAGGCCAATACAAGCTGACAATACAGAGGTCTTTTCCTCTGATGTTTGCATGACAAGCAACAGCTTCAATCCCTCCAATAGGTGGAAGGTCAATTCGAAAAAATGAGTGGCACTTATTGATCCCCAATAGCACCCCTCCGTATCTGTCATCACGGTCCAAGCGTATAATATTAAAATCGTGGAAAGAGAGATCATCTCGCGAAGAAAGCCAAGTTTCGGACAGAGCAAAAACATCACAATTGAAGTTATGAATTAAAAATTTGAATGTATCCAATTTAGGGATAAGACTACGACAATTCCACTGTAAAACAGTGATATCTCCGACCTCTCTATTTGAATTAGACATCAAGAGAGATAATCATTGCAAGGAGGGGCCATGTTTGCATCAATTGTTGCAAAATTGTCTTTAATACTGGAAGCATTGATATGACAATGGTTCTGATGGAGTCGGAAACATTAAAGCATGTGAAGATTTGAGCCACAAGGTCAGTCAACTTTATAAATCCCGATTGGGAAGTTGAACTGGACGGTAAAATAGGGACAGTTGGGGTTTTTGATGTCCCTTCGAGTGCTGGGTCGTTCGAAGGTGAATTATTCCCACGGAAGCCAGGAGGAACCTGATTTTGCTTGTCCGCTGCACTCGATTTTTTAGGCATGCTAACAGAGGGTATAACCGGAGGGGCTTGTCCTTGAACTTTGGGAGTGGTCACATTTTTGCGCCGGGGATTCCCTTGGAAGATATACGGTGTGCCCTCGTTAGCTGTATCCGCTTCCATTTCGTCAACTGGCAGCGAAGCGAAGACATTGTTTGCGGTTAAAGGTTGTTGCTGTTGGGCCAATGGAGAAGCGCCCTTCAAAATTTCCGCAAAAGTGCGCTTCGAGCGTTCCTTTAAAGAGCGCTTCTGCTTCTCCCAGCGACTCTTGTAAGTTTCACAAGCCGAGAGCACGTGCGGATTTCCTCCGCAATATGGACACTTTTGCTCAATCGCACTGCAGGATTTGTCCACATGTTGCTCTCCGCAAGTGGCACAGCGCTCCTTGTTGGCGCAGTAAGCTGCTGTGTGACCAACTGACTTGCATTTCAGGCAAGTCATGGGCTTTGGCACGAAGAGTCGCAGCGGTAGCCTCAATTTGTCCACCATAACGTAGTCAGGGAGGGCGGAGCCAGCAAAAGTGACTCTAAACGAGTCGGACGGCGTAAATTTCGATTCTTTCCCTTCCTGGGAGACTTTGCCGAGTTGTCGGCATTCTAAGATTTTAACCTTAATCAAAGGCAGCTTTTTAAATCTGCCATCTCCTTCCATAATTGATTTGCACGTCAGACCCGTTTCGGTTATCACCCCCGAGATTTCTACGTCATGGGAAGGCACGTAGACACGATATTCCAGGGTAAACCTCTGGTCGACGACAATACCGTTTGCGTCTTTCCGATCAGCCACGACAACACGCAGTTTGGTCGGTCTAACCTTCGTAATTTCTGTCACGGAGGAGTATCTTGCCAGATCTTTCATGATCTGAATAACATTAAGTGCTTTTCCGTTTGGCTTAGGCCTGAAGAAAACAACCCACGGACCAGTTCCAGGTGCATCTTCAGGATAGACCTTGACACGTGGAGAGAAGACAAAAGGAGGAGAAGGAGATGACGAAGATTGAAGGGGATCGGGAACAACAGGATGGGGAGGCGAAATCTGAGCTGGGGTAGGAGCGAGGGGGGTTGGAGAGGAGATATTTGCAGGTTTTTTAGAGGGGGGCTTGCTAGAGTTAGCAGACTCGTCCCCGGACGAAACATCCTCTGATGTAGGAACGCGTTTAAGTGTCTTCGCTGTTCCTTTATTTGTTTTTTCAACCAGAGGGGAGTCATCATCAGAGATCTCCATATCTGGAGATCCTCCCCCTCCTTCTGCCATTCCGTAATTGGTACCTCTAATCTAATATTTTGTTTTAATAATAATAATAATTTTAAAAAAATAAAAAAAATAAAAAAAAAATCTTATATCTTATTTATTTCTATTCACCACAATGCACCCAGTGCTGATGAACTGGCAACCGCTGCTTGCTTCTCAATCGGAGCGCTTGAGCGCTCGGCACTATCACACACCACTAAGAAGTGATGCTCTCCTTCACACTGCTGTAAGTGAACAGCGAATCGCGCTGGTATTGTGTGCGTGCAACTGAGCACCGATGTCCGACATCGATTGCGATGGCGACAAATCGGCGAAAACTGAAAGCCGGCTGGCCTTGCCAGGCTTTGATGATTCTGCTTTTCTCACTAATTCCGAGTTCAGACTGCGTTTTACGATATCTCGAACAGTTCGAAAACGCGCGAAAAAAGCACACCCGGGCGATAAAAAAAAAATAACAGCCAACGGTAACCGAAAACAATGCTTTAACGGAGACGCTCACAGCACATGACCGGTTACTCGAAGCTTATGCCGAAGAATGTGAAAATACACATTTAAAACTTATACATTTAGTTGGTCTCTTGAATATAATCTTAATCTTCTTTGAATTTCTTCTGATGTTATATTTACAGAAACAACATCCTGCAGCATATTGAACTCAGGCATAAATCTGGTTGTCCGTTCATGTTGGGTGTAGTTTCTATACCTCAGGAGTGGATCAAACACGCTCCGTCGACGAAGAGAAACAGGGCTGGCGTTAAGGCGAATCCTGCCGTAGAGTTGCGGGCTACTGATCCGTCCGCACAGTACATTGCAAAAAAAATGTTATGTCAGCGATCTTGTGTCTGTTGCTAACGGTATTCATATCTACCAAACAGCAGAGATCTTTATATGCTGGTCTGTGTTCTCCTCTCCATCCCAGATTTCTCAGCGCAAATTTCAAGAATTTTTTTTGAACATTTTCAAGCCTTCGAATTTGTAGTTCGTACTGCGGTCGCCACACCACACTTGCAAAGTCCTGTTTTGATCGTACAAGGCCAGTGTAAATTTTTAGGATAGCGTGCGGATCGGTTAAGTTTTGCCCGAACCGACGAGTGAGTGCATTAGTATCAGCGCTTCTTTGACAATTCACTCTATGTGACAATTAGATGAGAGGAATCGATCCATCGTCACGCCCGAGTCGCGCACGTTCTCTACTTGTTGAAGGCTCGAGGCTCCCAGCCTATAGTTGAAAGTTACCGGCTGAACTATTGTTGGGGTTTACGATCAGTCCATTGTTCTCAACGAACCTTTCAAAATTGTCCAAATCCTGCTGGAGCTGCTGGAGCGTTGGTCAAAAATGATGGTAGTCTATTCATGACCATAACAAACAGAATAGGCCCCAATTGACTTTCCTGTGTAACTCCTGAATGGAAGTCGAAGGACCTAGATTAGTGTTGTGTACTACCATATATTGTGTTCTGCTCGCAGATACGTCCGAATACATTCAAACATTTCAGCGTGAATGCCAAAATCAACCACCGCGCACATTATGCTATTCATTCCTACCACATCGAAAGCCTTGCTCATGTCTGTATGAATACAGCCCACCTGATATCCTTTGGATATATAATCCGTGACGGTAGAGCAAAACTCACATATGTTCGTCACAACTGACTATTTCCTCAAAAAACCATGCTGTACTGCTGAAACACGGTCAATAATACGTTCGTACAGGCGAGAGTAAACAAGTCGCTTAAATAATTTTGGTATCGTAGACCTAGGCTGACCAAACGTACCGTTTTTAACGAGACAGTGCCGTTTTTTCGACCATTTTTGGTTGTCCCGTCTTTTTACCAATCTATGCCGTATTTTGAGTATAAAAATAATATACAGTACAACCCCAATTATCCGCGAAATAGTAGGGCTAGGCCATCGCGTATAACGAAAATCGCCGATAATGCAATATAAGACTAAAAATGAGTTTCAAACACGAAAAATATATATTTTAGCATGAAAACTGTTAATTTTGGTTATTTTATTCTTTAACATAAAAGGGATGAAATGTTTTTCACTAACGAGGTACAAACTTTTCTTAAAAGTTTACTTGATTCCGGTGGAATACAGGAGGCAAAATTTCTTAAAAAAAAAAAAATTTCAACAAAAATCCATGCCAGTTGTAATTACTGAACTTTGATCTGGAATTTGACCAATTTTATGATAAAATTGCCAAGAATCGAATTCTCTTTCGTAAAGTTGCATCTTTATCTGAATATACCTTCGTTGTAGAGAACAAAGCAGTTACATCCAAGAATGTTTGATTATTTGGTTTTTTCCCGGTTTCATTTACTCAATAGAATTGGGGGTGCTTTTAAAAGTCGATGGTGCAGATGTCTTTTGCTGAATCGTGAAGTGTCGACATCTGTCAACCAAATATTGTTCACAATTCATTGAGTTTTGTACAACTAGTTCAACTTTTACTGCGTTGAAAATGTCGAGTTTCGTTGCAAATAAGCAGCACTTGCGGGAAGTTTTGAATTTCTGTTTCTATTGGAAGAAAACTGCATATAAGGTGACTCGGACAGATTTTGTAAAGAACGGTTTGGACGATTTAATAGTGGTGATTTTGGTGTTATAGTCAAAAAGTGTCCGAATCCGTTGATCCGTTTAAAGCGAGCTTTTCCGTCTGTTGGGAACTGTGGGGTCGACTGTATCTTGCATGAAATGAACCCTCGTGTTCCTCATGTGAATGGTGGATCTCTATAGTAACATGTCCGAAAAAGAACCTCCCAGCAAACATTAAATCGCAAAACAAGCGTATATATAACATCATATGCCCTAAAATTTGGTTGGCATATAATGCGCCTAACTGGCATATGCATGCAAAAGTGGAGGCCATATACAAGCATGGCAAATGCTTACCGAATTTGTTTGGATGAATATGCAGCTTTGACCGGCTATAATAGCGATTATGTTGGAATTGAATTGTGAACTAATATGAATATATTCATGAATTGTCAAAGCACCAAATACGACTTTTGCCATACTCATATACGATGTATCACAGACATAGAAAAAAAAACAAATGGCGCAAAATATTTTCGTGAAATGTTTATTATAACCTCTCGAATCGCCATTTTTTATATGAGTATTTATGTTCGTAGAAATAATAATTGATTGATTGACTTATGTTGGGAGTGGAATATGAGTGTTTAAAATGACACAGATTGATGTTTGGTGGAAACTGCTCCGATGTGGGTTCGAACTCCGGTCGTCTGGATTATCATCCACCAGCTATCTCGCATGGCTATCTGAAATTTAATCCAACAGCGGTTAAAACTTTCGAGTGCATCAGCATTTCATTGACATTTCAATATGATGTAATATGTTCTTTATTAGGATCTAATATGATTACTGTTTCATGATTTTCTTCAGCATGCAACACGATTTACTACAGTACTGAATCGATTTAAATTATACGCTTATACGACACATAAACAGCATCAGCGTAATATACGCATATGATGCGGATTAAATATATTTTATGACAATATGCATCATAAAATTGATGTTTATTATACTGAATTGCGACTTAATTTGATAATGATATATAAAATCGAGTTTTTACATTTTATGCGATTTCAAATATACACGATACATACTTTGATTGATATTATATGCGATTCTGATTTATTCGGATTTCTTGTAAGACTTGGCACGTGCAAAATTATACGATTTAATGTTTGCTGGGCTGAAACTATTGGGAACCTAAGCAGAGAGCCCAAAGCCCCCAAGGAGGATGGCTGTAATAGCTGTTATCCATGGTTATTATGCAAATAAATAAATGGATAAACCCCCAAGTCAGAAACTCCCTCCGTTGAAAAATATATCGTCTATTAGAGGAATATTGAAGGATTTTCTCGGCAACCTTCACAGGATGCCGAAAATAATCTCGGTCAAGAATTGTTAGAAAAATTTGAAATGCAATTTGAAATGCAAATGCAATGAGTAAAAATATATAGTTTGAGATGTTTTAAAGCAGTTTTCTGATTGACCTCTCAGTTCGCGTTTTCAGAATCACATCACTCACCACAATGAATGCTGATTTATTCTAACCCATTCCCACCAACAATTTTTCCTTTCATGATAATCGCAAACGAACTACGCAAATTAACTGGTTCAGGTCAATCACGGAGAGCAACTATGAAGTGTACAGTCTACCCAAGCTCAAGCTCAAAAGATGAACGCTTCTCGAGGGAATCCGAAAGGAAAAAGAAGTGGCCAGTGATGGCCAATACTGTGAATAATGTTTAAATTCATTTTACTTTTCAAATAAATGTGTTTTTCATTCAAAAAACGGAACGAATTAATTTGTGTTATGATATATGTTTTATATAAATGTTTTCATGGCTTACGTGTTCCGTTTTTATTCCTGAACTTTTTGGTCAGCCTATGAAAGGCGCAAAAACTCATTTCCAATTGGATGCGAAGAACTATTTTCACTTGAATATGACTTTGCCAAGCCCTGCGTAGAAGTCACCTCGTCAAAAACCAAAGCTCATGTTTGTAAACAGATATTTTGAAGCGTTGTCACATCACAAAAATACAGCTTTTTTTAGTTTATCAGATGAACCTAAGTTCAAACTTTTTTTACTTGGGTTTCTCTGACCCACAACCCACAAAATTTGGTTAAAATCGGTCCACAAATAGAGGAGTATCAACTGTCTCGAGAAGTTGTTGTCACGTCACGAAAAGTATACGATGCATTCCAGCTTGACGTGACAACATTCTGACTCACTACAAACACTTTGTTTACGTTTTCATGTATAAATCACACAACGTTAAACGATATTATAGTAAAATTGAGAAAATTTCGTACAAGAATCGTCAGTTGGAGAATATTTTATAGATATAGTTAGACTGACAACAATCAAATACTTTTGTGAAGTGATAACACCTAACTTTTTGCTGTTTCGGACTGTTGAACATTGATGATTAGTTTAATTAATTTCAGTTCCAATTCAAAACAAACAAATGAACTTTCTTCTATGTTTTATCAACAATAGATGAACGCAGATTCCAGAATATAGAATATAATCTTGTTTCGATTTCAAGTTTGCTGATAATAGTGTTGAATGATAAAAAATATGGGAAACCCATAAGATATGGGTATTGGGTACAGGTGTCTTGCCAGCGAAGTCGAATATCTTATTTCGATTTAATTTTGGTATCGAGTATGGTGACTTCCAATTCGTTGATAACAGGTCTGAAAGACCAGAAATGGCATGTAATCCGACAATACGACCGGCAATGGTAATGTTAGCATATATCCACGGGTGCGTGAAGAAGAATGAAAAAAGAAAAAACAGTTTTATAGTGAGCAGATAGGATTTAAGCTAGAGGGAGATAATGTTAGAGTGAGAAGAACTTAGAGCGACGCGTGTGGAGTTAGACAAAAAAGTGCACATACAAATGCACACGCAAACGTCAACGGTCAACAGTCAAAGTAAACGTCAACGTAAAAGCCATTTTCAACTCCCAAACATAAACGCCATAGCACAGGTACGTGCACATGTACACCGATGCATACATAGAGTTAATCAAAAGTTTCTGATAGCAAAATCAAATGCGTTCCCGCGATAGTGGGCGCCGCTCGATGAGCTAGCAGAGTGAAGTGTGACAAACAGCAGAGTGAAGTGTTAACCCTCTACAGCCCAAGCCCGCCCCAAGCCGGGCTTCGCGGATTCCCTTTGCAAATTATTCAGACATTATTTTCAATGTTCACCTCCACTAGAACGTTTTTAGAATATTTTCATCTATCACACATACACATTGTTTTTATGCTGGTAGCTTTCTGCTAGGAGTATTATATGTTGAAAGTCGAAAATTCGAGATAAAAGTGAATTAGGTTTTTTTTAGATAAATAAAAAACTTGGGCGCTAGAGGGTTAAATAATCATGATGTAAAAACAGGAAGTTGCATCTGAAGCAATTCTTAATGAATGAATAAATGAATATTTGGGGGACTTCGGAAACGAGAGCGTTACATTAAAGGCACATTATTCAGCAAAAGAAGCAATCACATGAAAGTTGTATAATACATGATACATTGCTTGTATTGTGATATGATTTGTATTCCATTTCCAATAGACAAAATATCTGTTGCATCAAATCAGTCTACATAATTTTTGCGTTCGCTCATCCTTTCTCACAACACCCATTTCTCGTTTGAGAAATTGTTGAGTAAACATCGTTTGCCAGTGCGCGTAGAGCGGGAAT
The DNA here is from genome assembly GCF_029784135.1 of Toxorhynchites rutilus septentrionalis. Classification (NCBI taxonomy): domain Eukaryota; kingdom Metazoa; phylum Arthropoda; class Insecta; order Diptera; family Culicidae; genus Toxorhynchites; species Toxorhynchites rutilus. Next base: position 114,496,152 of record NC_073744.1, read on the forward strand.
TCCTTCATTGCACCTCTGATAAATTGCGGAAAGACGTGGTCTTACGTTGATCGCACTTGATTGAAAAATCACAAAACCAAATGTATTTGGTCGCAGTATTATATGGATAGAAAACATAATAAATTCATTCGCTTGAATGTGATTTTCAATTCCAAGGGAACTGGCAGATTATTTTTCAGCAACGATAACATCTTTCCGGAATCTTCTTGATGCTGAATGGCAACCAAACGAAAATAGTTCCGCGCGTGTATGTGTGTGTGTGGCGGCTGCTTCGATGTCTCCGATGTTTTTCAATGCTGATACTCGCTTGGTCGCCTTCTCTTCTCCTCGTGATGGATCGGCTTTTCTGCCCTGCCTCACAGTTCCAGACAAACTGAAAATGTCCACGTTTGTCCACGGTGAGGAGGAGGGGGGCATAGACTGAGTCCACGTGGACAGGAGAAATATATTTTTTTAAATACTACCACCTATGCATTCAAAATTAAATTAACCAATGTATTTTTCAGGATTTCAAGCTCTCCGTATTTATCAATAAACGGATTGAGCCACCTGAGAGTGCTGCCCAGTCAAACATTCATATATTCTTTCTCATTGATCAGTGAAATCTGTATTATAAAAAAATTAACGTAAAGTCCGATCATAGGAAATAGCTTAGTCATTCACAGGACAAAGCTAAAGGGTGTGTCACATCAAATTGCATCACGGAAAAAACGCTGTAGAAATTTAATTTTTAGGAATTATATCTTCAGCTTTCGCTTATAATCAGATAAGAGTGTATAGATCACGTTGGCCATGCTTCACTGTCAATTTTTCGTAAATTTGGAAAAATGTCGTCGAACGAAAAAGAGCGTCGTGAATTAATCCTGCGCACTCATTTCGAGAATCCGGAGTTGTCACATCGGGACATCGGTAAGATGCTGGGAATCGTCCAATCCACGGTCAGCAGAGTACTAAAACGATACTTCGAGAACCTAACCATCGACCGGAAGGTGAAGAACGGCAAAAATGGATGCTCCGTCAGTGAAAAAGATCACAAGCGCATAGTTAAGCAGTTTAGACGTGATCCGAGATGTTCGGTCCGGGATGTCTCCAATAAGCTGAATTTGTCAAGTTCATTCGTCCAGCGGACCAAGCAGCGGGAGGGCCTGCGTACATACAAGGTTCAGAAGGCTCCTAACCGCGACGAAAGGCAAAACATGGTGGGGAAGACGCGAGCCCGAAAGCTGTACACCGAAATGCTGACGAAGCCGCATTGCCTGGTAATGGACGACGAAACCTACGTCAAAGCGGACTTTCGTCAGCTGCCGGGCCTGTTGTTCTTCTCCGCAGAGGACAAATTCAGCGTTCCGGAGGAGATTCGCAAGCAGAAACTATCCAAGTTTGCCAAAAAGTACATGGTGTGGCAAGTGATCTGCTCTTGCGGAAAGCGGAGCGCCCCCTTCGTGATGACCGGCACGGTAAACGGGCAGGTTTACCTTAAGGAGTGCCTACAGAAGCGCTTACTACCACTATTGAAGCAGCACGAGGGCCCGACCATCTTCTGGCCGGATCTCGCTTCGTGCCACTATTCAAAGGACGTGTTGGAGTGGTACGAAGCCAACGGGGTCACCTTCGTGCCAAAGGAAATGAACCCGCCCAACGCGCCGGAGCTTCGCCCAATAGAGAAATATTGGGCGATTATGAAGCAGGCCCTCCGGAAGAACCCAAAAGTTGTCAAATCGGAGGCGGACTTCAAGAGAAAATGGATTTCTGTTCAAAAAAATACGGGTTGGTAATGTCGGGGACATAACCGGAGTGACGTAGGACTATACACAGGGGACAGCTTTTGTTAAATATATATTTTAAATATATTGTTTTATTTTCTTCTCCTACGTGAATACCTACTTATCTACCTGAAAAATGGATTAGTTTACTGTTTACTCTTTATGAATATGTTGATGGTTCTGAAAAAAAACCTTTGGTGTTGTGTTTTTGTTATCACTCGATATTCCCATCTTGTTCGGTTAAACCTTCCTGTTTAGCTATTGCGTTTGCCACTCGCCACAGCTTTCACAGTTGGAAAATTTCTTCCCATCCAGCTTGTGACATGTTGTTCAGTAAATTACATTTAATGCGACGTGCCGGAGAAACACTTTGCCACTCACTGAAACTAATTGTTGCCTTGATGAGCGCCGAACCGAAGCTGCTCTGTTCTTGATGCGGGTTTTCTGATTGTCGTGAGCAGCTTTGCAAGCCAACTCGAGCACTCCGACGGCCGAAACTCTATAATCGCTGTTAGGTATACTGGTGCTCCGGCACCAATCCGTTCGGCCTAGTTACCCTTGCGGAGCAATCAGTGAATGCGACCAACAGGGAACTGGAGACCTGCACGGTTCGAGTGAGACTTTGCCTTTCCCTTAACTTGTCCTCCTTTGTTACGTCCACGATGCCGATGCCGTACAACCACACGGGTTTACGGTTTGAAAGAAAATAAGATATTTTTTGGGGTCCGCGTGTTTTATACTCTAGCGGTACACACTCACAGGATAGAGACAAATCGGTAGACTTAGCCAGAGGGACGAGTCCAACGAGGCGAACGAATGAGCGTTAAAAGGGAGCGATGGCAAAAAAATACATTCATTACGATTTGTTCGCTCGTTGGATTCACATGCAGGCTAAAGAGGGTCCTTTTCAGGATCACAAAATTATCTTCAATCTAAAGAGTTTATTGTTTTGTTATCACTCGATATCCTCATCTTGTTCGGCTAAACCTTCCTGTTTAGAGATTTGTTGCCACTCGCCACAGCTTTCACAGTTGGAAAATTTCTTCCCATCCAGCTTTGTCACATGTTGTACAGTAAATTACATTCAATGCGACGTGCCGAAGCGCCACTCAGTATCGCATTGGAGGCGATTTTAACCTGTAATTGAACATTTGCGATGACAGTGGTACAGTGTCGACTTTCAATGTGGGGTCATAATTTGGATCTCTATGTTTACAAAAATTTCCAACTAAATAAGTCGCATTACATGTCCGTCCAATTAGCTTAATGTCGAACTAATTGTAAATTACTGTACTTTCAATCTGGAAACAATTTACGAATTGGCGAAAATTGAATAATCAAGAAAGTCTCCAACTATCAATAAGCTCAGAACAACTGTCAAATTCACATACTCATCAGATCCTGGCAAACAAATTATGAAAAAATCAATTTGTGTTTTATTATTATTTTGGATAATGTTTTAGAAAGCATTGAACTGTATTTCCTAAACTCTTTTTTGGAAGGTTTAATGGCCCTGAAAAGCGCCTTGTTTTATGGAATGGTTCCAATTTAGAAAACTTAGTACTCGTGGTATTGATGAAAACCATTTCGAACGCCCTCGATGCCGCCTTGTTCTGGATTTGCCACCAAAGCAGTTTGTATAAAGAACAAACTTTTTTCTTCTGCTACCTGATGCCGTTTTGCGATTGCGTTTGCCACTCGCCACTCGCTGCAACTGCCTGTTGTCTTGATGCCCACCGAACCGAATGTGTTCTGTTCCGAATGCGGGTTTTCTTATCGTCGCGAGCAGCTTTACCAGCCAACTCGATCACTTCGGTGGCCGAAACTATATAACGCCGGCTAGGTGGACTGGTGCACTGGTACTAACGCGCTCGGCCTAGCTACCCTTGCGGGGAACTCCAGATCAACACGGTTCGAGCGGAATTTTGCCTTTCCCTTCACTTTTCCTCCTTTACCAGGTCCAGACATGGCTGCTTGGGTTGGTTTGTTGATGTGTTGTGATGCGAACCGATGTGGTGTACGGTTTGAATGAGAATGATCGTTACGGCAGCGGAGCGGGGATTTTTAAGCTGACTGGCTGGCTCGAGAGTTACGCATGTGTGAGACTGCGACCAATGTTTCGTTCATTTTTTTCTTTTTCCTTCCCAATCGTGCTTCATTCTATTTCGCTGCTGCTCTGGTTGCCCGTTTTGGTCGGTACGATTTGAGGAGCACAAAATGAACCAATCAAAATTGGGCACATAGTGCATTTTGACAATGCTTTATATTTCACAATTATTCAATTATTTATCTCAAGAAAAATGAAATGTTATTCGTTATGATAGATGCGTAGATATATTTCCTATCAATTGATGCAAAAACCTTTGCGATCTATTGAGAAATACTCGAGTTATAAGCGTTCCAAATCTTGCATTTTTTCCTACTTGTTCAGTGCCTAGATTTCCATTTCACCCCCTATATCTTCCGGTTAGACGTAGTCCTACGTCAAAAACTACAACCTGACGTTGTACAGAACCTTATGGACGGGGTAAAGAGGAAGGTGCGAGCATACGGGCTTGGGCTCGAAGTATGAATAAAAAGAAAATGCCAAAAGTTATTTAATAGTTTTTATTTTACTGTCTGAAATTTTTAAAAGGATCGGTCTACTGGGCGAATTTCTACAGCGTTTTTTCCGTGATGCAATTTGATGTGACACACCCTTTATTTCCCATTATCGAACTTTTACAGTTACGGGTTATGCATAGACCCTCATAGCCCAAAACTATGAAAATTTAACGATTAATGGTTGAGATTTCATGATATGCGTAAATGATTTTTCATCAAATATAATGTTCAATACATTTTGTTATATCTCGAGGAGAGTTAGTCTTAGGATAATAATGTCTATATAGTTTTTCATATAGAATTGCGTGTAAAATCATTTTTACAAAGTATTTTCTTGGAATTTGATATTTACATTGGCGTGAGATTGTCCATGCACCAGTGGTCGTCAAACTTGAACCACTTGAGCCAGTATTCTGATAAAAATACACATGGAATATTTTAGAAGGTGATAGAGGATCATATTAGGCTGTCAAAAAAGTCCTGCGGTATTTCCGCGAGGTGTCGTTGTAAGCGCGTAGATCTAGTTGTATTCATTGTATCGAGTCATACTATAGCTTGTTGGAAAGGTATTTTTGCGCTATAATATAGTCCTTGACAGTGTTTTGTTTGGTTAAGTCGTTCGTGAGTTATAGTGTCGCAAATATGGAGCAAAATAAAGAGAAAATCCGACATATTTTACAGTACTACTATGACAAAGGCAAAAATGCATCTCAAGCTGCCAATAAAATTTGTGCAGTTTATGGACCCGATACAGTTTCCATTTCCACCGCACAACGGTGGTTTCAACGTTTTCGTTCTGGTGTAGAGGTCGTCGAAGATGCGCCAAGGCCTGTCGTCGAAAATTGCGACAAAATCGCTGAATTAGCCGAGAAAGACCGGCATAGTAGCAGCCGTAGCATCGGCCAAGAGCTGGGGATAAGTCATCAAACCGTTATTAACCATTTGAAGAAGCTTGGATTCACAAAGAAGCTCGATGTATGGGTGCCACACACGTTGACGCAAAAAAACATCTTTGACCATATCGACGCATGTGAATCGCTGCTGAATCGCAACAAAATCGACCCGTTTCTCAAGCGGATGGTGACTGGCGATGAAAAGTGGGTCACTTACGACACCGTGAAGCGCAAACGGTCGTGGTCGAAGCCCGCTGAAGCGGCTCAGACGGTGGCCAAGCCCTCATTAACGGCCAGGAAGGTTCTACTGTGTGTTTGGTGGGATTGTCAAGGAATAATCTATTATGAGCTGCTTCCCTATGGCCAAACGCTCAATTCGGACCTGTACTGCCAACAACTGGACCGCTTGAAGGTAGCACTCATGAAGAAGAGGCCGCATAAACAGAGGCCGCATTGTCTTCCATCAGGACAACGCCAGGCCACACACTTCTTTGGTGACGCGCCAGAAGCTCCGGAAGCTCGGATGGAAGGTTCTTTTGCATCCGTCGTATAGTCTGGACATTGCACCAAGTGACTACCACCTGTTTTTGTCCATGGCGAACGAGCTAGGTAGTCAGAAGTTAGCCACAAATTAAAAATTGGCTATCCGAGTTTTTTTGCCAATAAGGAAGCGAGCTTCTATAACAGGGGTATTATGCAGTTGGCATCTCGTTGGGAACAAGTAATCGAACAAAACGGCGCATATTTGACTTAAAACAGATGATTGTAACTAATTTTATGAACAAATGAAAATTCAAAAAAAATACCGCAGGACCTTTTTGACAGCCTAATATTTGATGCCATCTGAGACGAATCAGCTCAGGAGGCTGAAAGTCTCAAACATAAAGAATTTAAAAAAATGATATTTGATGAAAAAATCCTTCTACGCATATGGTCAATTCCCAACTAGGACAGAGTTGTTGAACTTTTCTTGAGCCTAATTTTATGGCTTTAACTGACTTTAACATTGAAATTAATGGAACCTAGTAATTTTTAGAGGTAAGCAACTTAAAATTTTGTGTTTTTATGTTTTACCCGCTGAAAATTCCTCGAACTATCGCGAAAAAGGTTTCGTATTGCACTGATGAATAAAAGTAAATCGAGAGCGTAAATGAACGAACATATCCGATCGTATTCCGGAGTGGGCAAAGAACTACACTTGACAAAAAAATAGAGGAACAAAATACAACATCGAAAATTTTGAGTGATTTTTGAAACACTGTAGCTCTGTTATATAATAATGCATTCGTCAAAGCAACAACTGGACCATGTATGGAATGTTTCCATGTTTGCAGTGGGCAATTAGACCATCGGTTTGCTGTTGCTAATTATTTCATGAAATATTCTTAATTCAAAATTAAAGGATAAATTTTCATTCCATAGAGAATACCTCTATAGTAAATAGTTGTACTGAAACTTTCTATGAATCAAATGGATACGGAATAATCAGGTTGATTGGATTGTTATTGGGAATATATTTTGAAAACTATAGAAACATTGAAAGCAAACCAAAAACGCTATTTTTATTGCAATGTATTTTGTCTACAATGCATATATACATCGAATTGAAAATATGTACGTGCGATATCCCTAAACTAGAAATTTGTGGCTTGAAAACGTAATTTATTATCTTCATGTCATCATTTATATCGAAGCTACAGGCGTTCCGAATTCGCTCAAAAATCTCGATCCTTCACTCCTCAAACCTTTATCAAGTGAAGTTCTATATATATATACCAGTACATGCTTCCTACTTTATATTTTTTTTTCTTGAAATTCTTTTTAATTGATAAAATATAATTTGTGCATATGAAATTGTTCTGTTCATTTTTGTGCGCTGCAACACTTCTGAAATGAAGCTGTGAACGTAAATAACTTTCTAATATTGAATATGTATTCTATGTGATAGCAACCCATTGCTTAACAAGTGTTTAAAAAATCGTAAACTAAAGATGCACCTGATAATGATTTTAAATTCAATTATTTTCATTCGATTGGCGTTACTCAAGATCAATCTTTGAAATTGTGTGGTTTATATTCGGATGCGGATTGTTAAACGGTATAATGCGCGTTTCTGTGTTGGCAAAACAGATAGCCTTTATATCTTCGCAGATAATAAAAAACAAAGTACTACAAGTATTTCAAAATTAAATTCATATGAAACATATGCATATTCAATTCCCATTTCTCTGCCATTATACCTCAATGTGCCACAGCAAAGCGTGGCAGGGCTAGTAAAGTTTGAAACAAAATAAACTTAAATGGAATAAAAAATAATTTTTTGCGCAATTCAGTTATTTCCTCGATTATTCTAATAAAATTATGAAAAATGTCCACGTGGACAACAAGGGGAGGGGTATGAAAATGTCCACGCTTGTCCACGGAGGGGGATGGGGGAGTCTAAAATCGTGCTTTTTCTGTCCATGTGGTATATGGACAGCCCCCAACATGCTCCAATCGCTGTTCAATTATAACTGAGTGGGTTTCCGAGCGGCGCTCGCTTATATACCGATTGGTGATTTCAATAGCCTGTTTTGAAAGCAATTTTTAGACTATTGAAACAAATTTTTGGATGAAAAACTAACAAGTATATAACGCGTAGACATTTTATCTTTCGAATGAAGTGTTTATCATACCATTTCGTTCGGTTGTTTAGGAGCTATTAACGCTCAAAATCTCGGTCTCCGGCGTAACGCTTTTGTTTTCGAAACTTTGATTTTACACCCCGGTTTAGAAATGAAAGACGTAGTCTTACGTCAAAACTGGGAGTTGGTTTAGGACCACCCCGACTTTTCCCAAATAACGGCATGCCGTGTACTGCAGGTAACAAGTCGATTAAATTTATATAGCTTATTTTGATGAACATACCATAAGAAATTAAAATTGCCTTGTTTCACAACCTAAAAGAACATTGAACTCATTTTACATAAAGGTCAAAAATGGCGCTAAAACGCTAGAATAAAGAGAACCGGAAAAAAGACATCATATTATCAAATGATCAGCGTTATGACACCTTTCATTTCATTTCACACTACTGAAAATTCAGTAGAAAGCACCGTTCCTGAGATACAAAGAGGGGTTGATTCAGGAACACCGGTAGCGTTAGGACCACCTTCCCCTATAGGATGTACTTTTAGAAGGGGAAGGGGAGCTCTCTGAGGAAAGTGAGAAGTATTCAGAGTAATAAAAAACATAAAAAATAGTATATAGCTGGCTACAATACGGTGAAATTCATATTTAATACAACTTATTGATTGTGTGACGTGACAACGCTTTGTGGTGACTGTTTATTCGCATAGAGCGCGTTGTCACGTCACAAAATGAATGCCGATTTTTGCAAAGTTAGAACGAAGTTTATTTGTATGTTTTGAATCGGATCTGAAAATACAACATTGATGTTCAAAAGTCGGAAACCGCAAAAAGACTGGTGTTGTCACGTCACAAAAGTATTTGGCTGCCAACATACGAATTCAACTGTAAAATATTCTCCATCTGAAGATTCTTGTAGAAAATATTCTCAATTTCACTTTTACATCGATTGCCATTTGGAAATCGTGTGAACCGAGAAAAAAACCTGTTTTTGGTGAGTCAAAGCGTTGTAACGTCACGCTGAAATAGGTCATATATAGATGCTGCAGATGTAGATGGATCCGTGAAGGTGTATAATGCGTACTGTTCTAGATCTTCGCTACTCACTCAGCTACTGCTATTGCTATACAGCTACTATTCAGCTACTGAGCTACAGTTTGAAGTAGATTCCATTGCAATCAGAACTCCTCCGCCTCTTACAAAGTCACTGGTGAGTAACGGAAAGTTTTATAACAAGAAGTGAGTTCCTAATTCATGATGTTAGCGTGGAGCCACGTTTCAGTCAACAGAATAACGTCATAATCACAGCTGGACAGAGCTGAGTAGAGTATCGTAATTTTCGTTCGCATACCCCTTACAATCTGGTAATAGAGAGTCAGAAACGTTTTCATGGTTAGAGGCATGGATCTTCGTTAGGGCGCTACCATTACTGAAACATGAAATTACATCAGACAGCGAATGTTCAGTAGTCGTATTGTACATGCCCTGTCGAACAGGTTGGAAAACCTTCTCACCGCATCCAACCCAGGACCGGGGCGATTTTGAAGAATAGGTTCGGTGTAACGCAGGATTGTGCGGGACTTTGTGTGATGCGTCCCGGTTCCAGCAGATTGGTGGAGTCAGTTCGGGATACAGTCATGTTATTGATTTGATCGTCATTTATGCTGAAAGTTAGGGGTTGTCCACATACCACGTGGACAACTTTAGGGGGGTAGGGATTATGAAAATGTCCACGCTTGTCCACGGTCAGGGGGGAGGGGGTTTAGATAATGTCCATGTGGAATCGGTAAATATTTTTTATGTAAAACATTCATGTTTATAGTCGAAATTGAATGAGATCTGTTCTGTATTTACAAGATTTTTAGAACTATATGCCCACCCTGAGAATTATGTATTCATCGATAAAAATACTAAGTTGCCTGAGAGTGCTGCCTGGTCAAACATCCATATTTTTTCCTTAAACTGAACTTATTCTTTGAAATGTATATTCTGAAAGAAACGCACATGAAGTTGGATCGAATAATTTATTCTAATCGGTAATAGAGGCCCATGGATTCCGTCAGGACAAAGACTCCCAACGACACAAAAAATGTTGAAATTTTTGTAGTATTGAAAATCACGACTTAAGCGCGGGTTTTGATTCAGCTTCCGCTCTTGATGACAAGATTGCGTTTATTTTTCGAAATCTCTATAGATTTTCCGAAAATTTAAACGCACAAAAAAAATCTTCCATATTTGCAGTGGCCATTCAACGATTACGGGTTTGCTGCTGAAAGGAAAATTCGCCATCAGATAAACAAGCCAGGCGGAAGAACTAGTCTAAAAATGACTAAAAAAAATAAGGCGTGAATGCTGGAGTACTTCGTCGATTTCATCGGAAATACAAGAGCGGTCAAATGCAACCGGAAAATTAATACGACGAAGTTTCAGAAAGTGGTTTTTGTTAGAGATACCTATATTCCGTAGGTATTTGAATGCCCCTGAAATCACGTGGACGATACCAATCATTGGACTAGTAAAAATCATAATGAAATCTTTCATGTAACGCTGCCTAGAGTGTAAAAAACACAAAAAAAAACTTGATAACAAGGATTGATTGGAGGCATTGCAACCAAGACACCCGTCTCGGGTGTCACCCGGTCGCGTTACGCCACTGCATAGGTGCACGGACCGTATCTCTGGAGATCTGTTTCTTGCAATGATGTTTTTATTGATATGTGGTAATTTTTATAATATATTTCTATTAGGTTGTATGAAAAGTTCATGTTGCTATTGATGACAACCAAATCGAGACACTTATCAAGATTGATCCTCGATACACGACACATCTATTAGTAGATTTGCTACAGTTCTCTAAAACCACCGTTCATGAGAACCTGATGAAGCATGGGTAAGAATATATGGACTACCTATTAACCCATATTCCGGGTCCCGATCGGATTTAACAAATCGCAATCCGAACGAGATCAACTTTTGCATTCTGCAATCCAAGGTTGCAACATTCGTACAACCCGATGTGATTTGACTCGATCAGATTAACCGCTCACGAGTTTCCTGGTGTTTCGCGTTTCGTCTGTTACAGATGGATCACGAAATAACCCGTGTTTTCTACACTTGAAGGTTAAACCCTTGGTTTGCCAAGAATCTAACAAGGCCTACCGATGGCTCGCCTTCGTCTCATCCAACTCGAAGGAAACGATCTCATTCGTGGAATCTAAACAAATGAAGCGTTCAAGTTTGCCTCAAAACGCGCGGTCCTTAATGTGTTAACTAGGCTGACAGCAAAAATTGTGAAGAAATTGGATGATATCGGGTCTAGCTGAAGCGTTCTTTTCTTGACCTGAGACTAATACAGTAAACATTCACTAACTATACGAAAAGGGAAGACCAGTTATCGACATTCGCTTTTTAACTGGTCCGGCATGTCAAACGTCGAATAAAATCGAGGGGAACTTCAACAAATTGTTTGATTCGCGTTGATCATGAAATTGGATAAACTCCAAAAGGATTGGAATGGAATGGAAGTTTCGCACTGAGTGCGACAACAGGTATGAAATATCATTTGAGGAAATTATTTTTCTGTAATTGAATCAATCTTTTTGTCATGCGAAAATAATGTAAATTTTCATAACATTTCAAATTACATTCGAATGCCCCTCACGGCAAATCTTCCGTTTGAATATGGCGTCGATTGTTCACGAAATTCTGCTTTTTAATATGAATAAAACATGGAATAGAAAGTAGAATCAAACTTGAAAAAAAATTTGAGCGAAAAATTAAAATTTTCTTGATTTTTTTTCCAAAAACTGCAGGAATGTCCACGTGGACAACAGGGGGAGGGGTATAAGAAATGTCCACGCTTGTCCACAGAGGGGGAGGGGTGTCTAAAATCATGCTTTTTTTGACCACGTGGTATGTGGACAGCCCCTAACTTGTTTGAATGATTGGTACGAAACATGTTCATAGTGATCGTTCAACCCCCGCATCCCCTTAGTCAAATTGAGGCAAAATCATCCATATTACATGCATTTTCTCTGATTCCATTGCCATAAAGGCAAATCGAGTTTCTTTTATACATGTCAAAATAATCCGCTCATTATGCATTGTGTTATCTTTTGCCTTCGAGTTTATTATTTGATATTTCTATTCCCGGTTCACTTACGGATCAGTACGCTACATCTGTGTTTCTGTTATGTGTACATATATATGTATTACATTTCAAATTCAATGTACCCAGGCGGAACACACTTGAGTGATTTCCTCCAAGTCGTCGTCCGTAGGAATGATGTAAACTACTTTCTAAAATTGTATGTAAATATATGTATGTATACTAAAGAACGAGGCAATGTAGGGAGAGGTCAATGGATTATTCACTTCTGATGTAAATTGGATAAGTAAAATATTGAATAGCAGCAAAATACACTTCACAAAAAGGATGATATCTAGTTGGAAAATACAATATTTAATCAACTATTCCCGGCTGTCATGCAGCAGTACTCATTCATAAAAAAGCTCATTTCGCAATAACGATTTCAAATTTATTCTACATGTACTTTTCGCTGAGCCAATAAAATTTAACAGTCCCATTAAAATTGGACATTTCTTTGAATGGCTATAACCCAGTTTCCGGACTATTTTTGCGAGAGAACCAACGTTGTTCCGGTTCGGAGCCTAGAAACAACCTCCTAGCCATGCGCGGGGCAATTTGAGATTTTACTTCGTGCTTCGATCTGCTTTTAAACATGGCCGCGGATTTCCAATACAATTTAATTCCCAAAGTCTCATTTCTAAGCTGCTGTAGCAGAAAAATCGGAGAGATGCCTCAGAGTGTCATTCAATGCAAGCAATACATCAAACGCTAGAAAGAGCCAACTTCCTTCTAGTGCTAGTTTCGGAACGAACCTCTCACTATGCTGCAGCCCGCGATGTGATGTGTGGTGATGCTCAATCCGAAAGAGAAACAGCATCATTCGACCGAAATACTTGGCTCGGAGAGGACGAATGCGTTATAACGAACTAAGCCAGCAATGTTTGTTCATCTGTTCCCATTTATTTAATCTTCGCTGGCAGAGCTCTGCACCGCTAGCATTTTTCTTATTCGGTGAACTTTTTTGTTGATTATCTTTTGAAAAGTATATTTTGACGTGGGACTACGTCTAACCGGAACATATGGGGGTAAAATGAAAACCTAAACACAGAACATGCAGGAAAAAAAAGTCACAGGAGGGTTGTGTCCGAGACACGACCGCATAGTTGACGTAGGATTCCGTTAGGCTATCTGTTGATTTCGGATATGTTTGAAGAATTACATCGTTAAACTCTTTGATAATGCCGCTTTGTTTGGTTGTTGGGTATTGTTTGTTCACTCCACCAGTGTATACCGAGTGATGATGACAGAAGGATGGTAAACAGTCATTGGATGGTGCGTTTCAGATAAATACAGAAGTGGAACGAGATATGATGAAAACCACCTTCTGTGATCTTAGACGAGATGCCTCCTTTGTTATGTATGGACGAAATAAAGAAAAAAAAACTCACCAATGTGTTGTAAGATAATCACCAATACCGAACACAATTATCAATTTTTCTCATCAGTAAAAATATGTTACTTTAATAAAAGGTAAACATATTTGAAATAAAAAAGATAATTTTCTTTAATAACATTCACTCTCTGAATTCAACCCAATGCGAATTTTAATTGGACTAACAACACCTAATAATTTATGTAGAGCATATGGGAAATCACTTTTTCTAATATTACTTCACTTTTCCACTTCCATTTACACTTGTGCTAATTTTTTCATAATACACGATCGGTCATTGATATGAAATTTCACAAAGCAATCAACATTAAAGTTCCAAATTTAAAATTTATTTGCTTGAATTAATCGTATCACTCACCTTACTTGCAATATAAAAATGCCCCCGACTTGTATATATTCGATTTCCCCTGAGCACCTTGGTTTTGATGTCTCTGTTAGGGAACACATCTCGGTGGAAACAAAAGCTCCCCCAACTTTCATGTATTTGCAATGCCGATTTCCCCCAGGCAGCTTGGTTTTGATGTCTCTGTTAGGGACCCGCCGGATGTGTCGTCAATTTCGACCAAATAGAAGTGGGTATTTCCGTCAGGATAGGGGTTGAGATTTTTCAATTGTTTGATAGTTAGTTTCATGACATATATTATTTTCTTCAATATAAAAAAATGTTATGGAGTGCCGAAATCGATTGACGCAAAAATTTCATCAATCCACCATGAAATGACTGAGCAATAAGCGTTTGAAATTGGACAATGTTCACGATGTGCTCGATTTTCGATTTTCAATTTGTACCCTAATATGTTCCCGAAAGACGTAATCCTACGTCAAAACTATAGGAGGATTATACCTAAATATAACCGCAAGGTTGGCGTAGGACTAGCGTGTTTTGATTAAATTATTGATTAAACCAGTGATTGAATGAAACAATTTCCGAATTCAATTGCGAACAAATCCCAATTTAAGTCAATTCATGCATTAGGTAGATTGTGTTAGTATTTTAGATTTCCCTCTGGGTACAAAAGTACCCGCACCTTGCATATACAGTAGAACTCCGATTATCCGCGAAATAGTCTGGTAAGGTAACCGCGGATAACGAAAACCGTGGATAATGCGATATACGATTCAAAATTAACTGCAGACACGAAATAAAGATATTTCAGCATGAAAACTATGTTTTACCAATACAGAAATCATTAAACTATCCATCTGTTAGGTCGTGTACACCAGTGGTCAGATAATGTGCAAGCCATGACCAAAACAAAAAAGCAAGTGGCTACATCCCACTGATAAATTTCGGGAAGCTCTATAGAATTACCATGAAACTCGCTTCCGCGAATAATCCGCACCGCAGATCATCCGCTCGCGGATTTTAGAGGGTCAACTGTGCAATGCCGATTTCCTCAGACTGCTTGCTTTTGAAGTCTGTGCTAGAGAAACCCATTCCGTTCTACAGAAATTCATACGAGTACAAAAGTGTACCCGCACCTTGCCTCTATTTTTCAACGTCAATTGTCCCAGATTCATTGGTTTCGGCATTCGTTTATATACGATTTATGTGATTTCAGTAGCCTGCTTTTAAAGCAACTTTTAAGCTATTGAAACAAGTTTCCGGGTCAATAATTATAAATCATATAACTCTTGGACATTTTATCTTGCGAATGGATTGATTATCATGCCACTCCGTTTAGCCGGCAAAGCGGTATTAACGTTCAAAACCACACATAATTTTACAACCCGGTACAGAAATGAAAGAGGTAGTCTTACGTCAAAATGAAAGACGCTTTTAACTCGAACATTTCTTAATAGATCGGAAAGATGTTTGTATCAATTAGTAGGGAATATTTGCACGCATCTATCACAATTAATCAGTCTTAGGGCATCCATATACTAATACACAGCATTTGACAGCGTCAAACATGTCCGGTGTAAATCAAGGCGCTTACCATACTGCCAGGTGGGTCAAAATGTGAAAACCCCTCTACAGCCATTAATTTACATGATGACATTAACACACTTCTAAAATAAAAAATTATGAATGAAAATTTACTTTTCTATTACGAATATATATTTCATTCAATACAGTATTACGTAATATTGAATTGGAATTGTGTCTGATGAAGATTTTATATTATAATGGCAAGTTTTTGTAAATGTTGTGTGTTGTGAAATATATAGCCAAATGGTTAAGAGAGCGTCGTGTTTTAAGTAATCGAATAACTTAAGAATCTCCATTCAAATTTTAAGATTGCAAAACTGCCATCTTAAAAATTTCCCGAATTTGACGATTGTTTCGAGTTAAATATGATTAGCTAATGGGCGCGCCTTGTTACGTAGATCTGTCATGAGCTCACCGAGAAGTTTGATAGTTTGGCAATGACAGCTAAATTTCCGACACATCTTGACTCGCGGATCATATCCTCTTGGCCTGCAATTAATAAAATGTTATTTTTCCTGAGATAAACAATTAATAACAGTAAAATGTCAAGCGCTTTCTAAACGCCCTAAATTGAATTCGAAAATTGTTTTATTCAATCAATAATTTAATCAATACAAACAAATGATTATTACGTCAACGGTAGTCCCACGTCAATCTTGCGATTATATCATAGGTACAGCCCACCTTTTTTTTCTTGATAAATCAAAATTTTCCTCTGTATATAATACCACTGTTCGATACTAGGGTCGTTCGATCAGGAGCCTTAGAAACGATTACAATTTTGAATTTATTAAAAAAAATGATTTGGGTTCGGAAAAGTAGTCTCTACCGCTCAAGTAAACATATTTCAAGTGTTTAGATTTCAAAATGAATCACTTTTATCACATTATAATAAGTAGTAAGGTCTGTGTCTACACTAAGAGGAAAAATTTAGTATATATGACCATTTCTGGGAAACGTTATCAATCCGCTAGTAATTTTCTACCCTACTTGAATTATTTTCGTAGGATGGTTCAATAATTCAATTTGTTTTAATAATGCTAAACATTGCTTGTGCAAATAAAGATATTTGATCGCTGCCTCGATCGAATCAATCTCATATGTTGATTTAGTTGATTATTGTTTAAAGTTGAATCTGAACCCATTCTGAATGAATGAATAAGTGGATATTTGGGGGAATTTGAATACGAGAGTGTTGGAGGCACAAGGTTTTATGCATCCAATAGTGGATACGAAAATATTCGACTAATGGGGAAGAATAATCTTCAGAAGTTTTTGTGCTAATTGCACTTGATTGAAAAATCACAAAACAAAATGTATTTAGTGGCAGTATTATATGGATAGAAAATATGAAAATTAACTCTTTCGCTTGAATTTAATTTTCGTTTCCAAGGGGAACTGGCAGATTATTTTTCAACAACAATGGCATCTTTCCGGATTCTTTTTTTTGTCGTAGAACTACGTCTTTCATTAAGGGTCCCAAATCGGAAAACAGGTCACGTTTTTATGAAATAAAGTTAACGTTAATAACTATTTTTGCCGCGAACGGATTTTGGCGATTTACATAGTAAACGAATCGGAAAATCCCTGAGATTTGTTTAATATGCTATACATTAGAATTTCCTGGTTTGTAAATGGTTAAAATACATGAAAACTTTAAGCGTTTCCATTTTCCCATACATTTGTTCTGTCCATTTGTGTGCTTTCCCGAACAGAGCTGTCAATAACGAGCAACTTATCGACGAGCAGCGAAGGGGAAATCGTAGGATTTAAAGTCTCCCTGAACAAAGGAAAAGAAAAACAATGAAGGGGAATACTTGCCTAGAGTATAAACAGTGGATCTCGCTGAGGCAAACTTTCATTCGGCATCGGACTGTTGAGCAATCCAGTTCACTTTGCTTTCGCTGCGCTTCGATCTAAGATTGGACCCCACCAGTGGTAATCCAACTTGGATATCGTCGTGTGGTTTTGACGTAGGACTACGTCTTTCATTTCTATACCGGGGTGTAGAATCAAAGTTTCGAAAACGAAAGCGTTACGCCGGAGACCGAGATTTTGAGTGTTAATAGCTCCTAAACAACTGAACGAAATGGTATGATACACACTTCATTCGAAAGATAAAATGTCTACGCGTTCTATACTTGTTACTTTCTGATCCAAAAACTTGTTTCAATAGTCTTGAATTTGCTTTCAAAATAGGCTATTGAAATCACCAATCGGTATATAAGCGAGCGCCGCTCGGAAATCCACTCAGTTCTAATTGAACAGCGATTGGAGCATGTTGTCGCTGTTGTGGTGAAGCTCTTCATTTATCATGAAAGCGCGGATGAATGGTGTCACCAAGAGCCTGTTTGTGCACCTTAGGCCAGAAGGGAATCCATCAGGAGGAGAGTGATGCTACAATCGGTTCCCCGGGAAGATCTCGAAGCAGCCGCTACACACACACACATACACGCACGGAATTCTTTCCGTTTGGATCGAGAAAGATCCGGAAAATAATCTGCCAGTCCCTCTAGGAATATGAAAATACATTCATGTGAAAGAGTTTATTTGAATGTTTTCTATCCATGTAACACTGTGACCAAATATGTTTCAATCAAGTGCTATTAACAGATGGTTATCGAGTTAGCTTCCAGTATCGAGGAAAATGTGGAAATATCTAATCGTTACTGAAAATAATCTGCCAGTTCCTCTGGGAATTTAAAATTACATTCATATGAAAGAGTTTATTTTAATGTTTTCTATCCATGTAACACTGTGACCAAATACATTAGGTTTTGTGATTTTTCAATCAATCGCAATCAACAGGATAGCTTCTGAAGATTATTCTTCCCCATCAGTAGGATATTTCCGTATCCAATATTGGATGCATAAAACCTTGTGCCTCCAACGTAACGCTCTCGTTTTCGAAGTTCTCCAAATATTCATTCATTCAGAATGAATCAGATTCAACTTCATCTAAATCAACGACAGTCCTACGTCACCCTTGCGGTTATACCATAGATATAACCCACTTCCTGTTTATCTTCTGCTACCAGCTGCCGTTTTTTCAGTTCGTTTTTGGCGTTTTCGTATCGTGTGTTTTTCTTTCCGCGTCATAAATTGGACGCTTTGCGCAGTGTGTGATGAGCAGAAAGGAGAGGAAGGCTGGCTCGAGCACTGCAAAAAGCGAACGCATTGCCAGGGGCAATCAAATTTCGTCATTTAGTGAAGCACGCAATGTTGGTGCAGTGAAAAGCGCTCGCACTGCACCGAGCCTTCGCGAATGTGACACCGCATCGAACAACAGCGAAGTAGGCGACTTCGGCGTGCCAGTCGCAAAACTGCTTTCAACCAGGATTGCGCTAATCTTGACCATAATAAAGCGATGCTACTGTTTTCGAGGTTGTTGATAATAACAAAAAATATAGAAGGTTGTGTCCAAGATACTACCGCATTGTTGACGTAGAACTACGCTATTATTTTATATAAGTCGCTTGTTTATAACTTCGGATATTATTCTATAATGCTGTGAAGTTTTAGAAACAAATGCTTAGTAGAATAATCTCTGAAATGATTTTTTCATTGTAGAATCAGTTGACGATAATTGATTGATGATTCATTCTTGCCCTCGCAAAACAATTGTATGTCGCAATTTATTTCATGTCAATGCATTGAAAATTTACCTCGAAGGCTATTATGGTGGCCTTTTTCGAAATTGACATAGACTCGGCTACAGTCGATTATATACATGTTGCACCAGCACCATTATTCCATATCTCATAACTACATCAATATATCTTTGGCACCACATGTAAACAACAACAATGACAACACATGCAAGTATCAAATATCATGCTACATGTTATTTAGTATTGCTTCAAAGGAATCGCACGTCTAGATATCGTTCGTACAAACTAAGCGTAAACCAAGCGCCAAACAAGCGTTCACCACAGCATGCATACAGAGCCATACATTGGTGGCTTGAAACTACTAGCAATATAAACATTTCTCATCATTTTGCGCTATTCTCAAAAGAAACGCTTCTGTTAATATTACTGGCCTCGAAAAGAGTTGCATTACTTTCTCATGCTTGAGAGAAGCGCAGCTGTCACCCTTAGTGGAGGAAGTTTTGCTACTGGCAAGCAAAACCTAATCACATACAAAATTCCAGAATATTTACTTTATTGATGACTAAACAAGAGAAATAAACTCTTTTTGTTAATAACAACCTTGAAAACAGTAGCAATGCTTCATTATGATCAATATTAGCGCAAATGCAATCCTAGTTGAAGGCAGTTTTGCGACTGGAACGCGAACCCAAATAAATTATAACATTACAGTAAGACATTCAAGATGCTTGGTATTCCCAAATAATTTTTTGGTGCACAACCTTAACGTCTGCTTCGCCATAACGTCAGTTTAATGCATTGATGCATTCTCAAAGGCACCAACGAAGCCCTTATGAAGACGGAAAATAAAAAATGTTAACTGCTTGGAAAAATACTGAATTATGCCACACAGCTTGTACTCTGCTGTAACACCCATCGATGCGAATTCGCTGATGAGTTTGTCAAGAGCGACCGCCTTCACCACCAGCGGGGAGCGCCTGATTTTTGTTGCTGCCTGGGCGTTTACATTTTCGACCGACGCGCCGAAATTGCCTACTTCGCTGTTGTTCGATGCGGTGTCACATTTGCGAAGGCTCGATTCAGTGCGAGCGCTTTTCACTGCACCAACACCGCGTGCATCATTACATGACGCTTACCTCGAAATTTTATTGCCTCTGGCAATGCGTTCGGTTTTTGCAGAGCTCGAGCTGGCCTTCCTCTTCTTCTTGCTCATCGCACACTACGCGAAGCGTCCAATTTATGACGCGGAAAGAAGAACACACGATACGAATCACGCGAAAAACGAACAGAAAAATCAAACGACGATTTCCAAGTTGGATTACCACTGGTGGGGTCCAATCTTAGATCGAAACGCAGCGAAAGCAAAGTGAACTGGATTACTCAACAGTCCGATGCCAAATGAAAGTTTGCCTCAGCGAGATCCACTGTTTATACTCTAAGCAAGTATTCCCCTTCATTCTTATTCTTTTCCTTTGTTCACGGAGACTTTAAATCCTACGATTTCCCCTCCGTTGGTCGTCGATAAGCTGCTCGTTATTGATATCTCTGTTCGGGAAAGCACTCAAATGGACAGAACAAATGTATGGGAAAATAGAAACACTTAAAGTATTCATGAATTTTAACCATTTACTAACCAGGGGATTCTATTGTATGGCATATTAAACAAATCTTACGGAATTTCAGATTCGTTTAGTACGTAAATCGCCAAAATCCGTTCGCGGCAAAAATAGTTATTAACGTTTACTTTATTTCATAAAAACGTGACCTGTTTTCTGATTTGACACCCTTAATGAAAGACGTAGTTCTACGTCAAAAATGATTTATTTCGCTTGTTTAGACACCAAGAAAGTAAATGGAATGTTGTATGTGATTAGGTTTCGCTTGCCAGTAGAAAAACAGGAAGTGGGTTATATCTATGGTATAACCGCTATGGTGACGTAGGACTATCGTTGATTTAGAGATCATTTGTTTGAAGTTGAATCTGAATTCATTCTGAATGAATGAATATTTGGGGGACTTCGAAAACGAGAGCGTTACGTTAGAGGCACAAGGTTTTATGTATCCAATATTGGATACGGAAATATCCTGCTGATGGGGAAGAATAATCTTCAGAAGCTATCCTGTTAATTGCGATTGATTGAAAAATCATAAAACCAAATGTATTTGGTCACAGTGTTACTAGGATAGAAAACATTAAAATAAACTCTTTCACATGAATGTAATTTTAAATTCCCAGAGAAACTGGCAGATTATTTTCAGTAACGATTAGAAATTTCCACATTTTCCTCGATACTGGAAGCCCACCAGTGGTTAATGCTAACTCGATAACCATCTGTTAATAGCACTTGATTGAAACATATTTGGTCACAGTGTTACATGGATAGAAAACATTCAAATAAACTCTTTCACATGAATGTATTTTTAAATTCCCAGAGGAACTGGCAGATTATTTTCCGGATCTTTCTCGATGCTAAATGGCATCCAAACGGAAAGAATTCCGCGCGTGTATGTGTGTGTGTGTAGCGGCTGCTTCGAGATCTTCCCGGGGAATCGTTTGTGGCATCACTCTCCTCCTGATGGATTCCCTTCTGGCCTAAGGTGCACAAACAGGCTCTTGGTGACACCGTTCATCCACGCTTTCTTGATAAACGAAGAGCTTCACCACAACAGCGACCACATGCTCCAATCGCTGTTCAATTAGAACTGAGTGGATTTCCGAGCGGCGCTCGCTTATATACCGATTGGTGATTTCAATAGCCTGTTTTGAAAGCAATTTTAAGACTATTGAAACAAGTTTTTGGATCAGAAAGTAACAAGTATAGAACGCGTAGACATTTTATCTTTCGAATGAAGTGTTTATCATACCATTTCGTTCAGTTGTTTAGGAGCTATTAACGCTCAAAATCTCGGTCTCCGGCGTAACGCTTTCGTTTTCGAAACTTTGATTTTACACCCCGGTATAGAAATGAAAGACGTAGTCCTACGTCAAAACTTCCTCCACTAAGGGTGGCAGCTGCGCTTATCTCGAACATGAGCAAGTAATGCAACGAGGCCAGTAATATAAACAGAGTCGTTTCTTTTGACAATAACGCAAAATGATGAGAAGTGTTAATATTCTTAGTAGTTTCAAGCCACCAATATATGGCTCTGTATGCGTGCTATGGTGAACGCTTGTTTGGCGCTTGGTTTACGTTGTACGAACGATGCCTAGAGGTGCAATTCCACTGAGGCAATACTAAATAACATGTAGCATGATATTTGATACTTGCATGTGTTGTCATTGTTGTTGTTTCCTCGTGATGCCAAAGATATATTGATGTAGTTATGAGATGTGGACTAATGGTGCTGGTGCAATATGTATATAATCGACTGTAGCCGAGTCTATGTCATTTGCGAAAAAGGCCACCATAATAGCGTTCGACGTAAATTTTCAATGCATTGACATGAAATAAATTGCGACATATGATTAGCTAGTGTATTGTTCTGCGAGGGCAAGAATGAATCATCAATCAATTGTAGTCAACTGATTCTACAATGAAAATCAAAAAACAGGTCAGGTTTTTGTGAAATAAAGTTAACGTTGAAAACTATTTTTGCTGTGAATGGATTTTAACGATTTGCATACTAATCGAATCAGAATTTTTCTAAGATTTGTTTCATATGCTATACATTACAATCCTTTAGTCTGTATATGGTTCAAATTGATGAAAATTGGAAGCATTTCCATTTCCCCATACATTTGTTCTGTCCATTTGTGTGCTTTCCCGAACAGAGGTGTCAATAACGGGCAATTTATGCAGCCGCTAGAATAGAAACAACGAAGGGTAGGGGAGAACAAAGGTCGCATAAAGGGTGTGTCACATCAAATTGCATCACGGAAAAAACGCTGCAGAAATTCGCCCAGTAAACCGATCCTTTTGAAAATTTTAGACAGTAAAATAAAAACTATTAAACAACTTTTGGCATTTTCTTTTTATTCATACTTCGAGCCCAAGCCCGTATGCTCGCACCTTCCTCTTTACCCCGTCCATAAGGTTCTGTTCAACGTCAGGTCGTCGTTTTTTTTTTGAACAGAAATCCATTTTCTCTTGAAGTCCGCCTCCGATTTGACAACTTTTGGGTTCTTCCGGAGGACCTGCTTCATAATCGCCCAATATTTCTCTATTGGGCGAAGCTCCGGCGCGTTGGGCGGGTTCATTTCCTTTGGCACTAAGGTGACCCCGTTGGCTTCGTACCACTCCAACACGTCCTTTGAATAGTGGCACGAAGCGAGATCCGGCCAGAAGATGGTCGGGCCCTCGTGCTGCTTCAATAGTGGTAGTAAGCGCTTCTGTAGGCACTCCTCAAGGTAAACCTGCCCGTTTACCGTGCCGGTCATCACGAAGAGGGCGCTCCGCTTTCCGCAAGAGCAGATCGCTTGCCACACCATGTACTTTTTGCAAACTTGGATAGTTTCTGCTTGCGAATCTCCTCCGGAACGCTGATTTTGTCCTCTGCGGAGAAGAACAACAGGCCCGGCAGCTGACGAAAGTCCGCTTTGACGTAGGTTTCGTCGTCCATTACCAGGCAATGCGGCTTCGTCAGCATTTCGGTGTACAGCTTCCGGGCTCGCGTCTTCCCCACCATGTTTTGCCTTTCGTCGCGGTTAGAAGCCTTCTGAACCTTGTATGTACGCAGGCCCTCCCGCTGCTTGGTCCGCTGGACGAATGAACTTGACAAATCCAGCTTATTGGCGACATTCCGGACCGAACTTCTCGGATTACGTCTAAACTGCTTAACTACGCGCTTGGGATCTTTTTCACTGACTGAGCATCCATTTTTGCCGTTCTTCACCTTCCGGTCGATGGTTAGGTTCTCGAAGTATCGTTTTAGTACTCTGCTGACCGTGGATTGGACGATTCCCAGCATCTTACCGATGTCCCGATGTGACAGCTCCGGATTCTCGAAATGAGTGCGCAGGATTAATTCACGACGCTCTTTTTCGTTCGACGACATTTTTCCAAATTTACGAAAAATTGACAGTGAAGCATGGCCAACGTGATCTATACACTCTTATCTGATTATAAGCGAAAGCTGAAGATATAATTCCTAAAAATTAAATTTCTACAGCGTTTTTTCCGTGATGCAATTTGATGTGACACACCCTTTATTCTGCTCGTTTTGTGTTTTATGTTTCCCCTCGAGCTGATTTTACAAAAATCGAAGACGAACAACAAATTCTTCAATGAGTGGACGAGCTGTACCTCTGGAGAAGATTTATTGATTATTTTTTTCAATTATAGAGAGTTTAAACTTCAAAGTATATTCGCATCTAGCATGTTAAAACGCCTATTAGAAGATCAGGGCTGAAGAAGTTTTTCTAGCAGCGATGCACTTCTTCATTGAAATATGTCAATTTTTGGAATATGCTTCTATTGGGTTGTCCAGAAAATTGGTGTCGCTTCTGATCAAGAATAATCTTAACACAATACACGAGCCATCATTTGGCAAATTCAAGATGTCTGAAACCATCGTTCATGAGCACGTGATGAAGCTTACACCCAAGCTAGTGTTGCTAGAAAGTATTAAATTTTCGGCAAAAACCATGACTTTTCATACCTTGTAACGTCAAATGAGCAAATAATGTTATCTGTCCCCCAACGCTTTAAAATGTTTGTGTGTATGGAAGCAGACATCCAAACGACGTGGTTTCTAATTTTACTTATAGAAAACACTTTCCAGCATGAAGGAGATCTATATCCATCTCGGTCTGGTTCGTGCACATATGTGGCAAAGTAATGCGTGCTTATTTGAAACGTGTTTCTTGTTTCGCTCGCTCGTATTAATCTTATATTGGGTTGGGGCAAAAGAAATGTCGTATATTGTCAATATATGGCAACACTTAAACATATCTTGTGTTGTACTTATCGCATCAGTCTCAAGTTATAGCGCGTCAAAGATGGAGTCCATCAAGCAAGAAATTCGCCATATTTAATGTTTTTACTGCCTGCGAGGTAAAACTGCAACGAAGGCTGCCGAAAAAAATCGTGTAGTTTATGGACCCGATACTGTAACGATTCGCACAGCACAGCGTTGGTTTGATCGACTTCGTTCTGGTGTAGTGGCTGTCGAAGATACACCCCGTACTGGTAGGCCAATCGTCGTGGAAACCGATAAAATCGCTGAAATCATCCAAGTAGATCGACATGTGAGCACTCGCCCGATAGGCCAGGAACTGGGTATAGACCATAAAACCGTTTGGAACCATTTGCAGAAGATTGGATTCCAAAAAAAGCTGGAGGAAGTTGCCTTCTAAATGGCAACAAGTTTACGAACAAAACGGTGCATATTTGACTTAAATTGGATAATTTTAAGTATGTTAAATAAAGCGTCAAATCGATCAGAAATACGACATTTCTTTTTCCCCAACCCAATATTACCGTACCATATACACAGGTCGGACTCGATTATCCGGAGTATTGATTTTTTTTTGACGTAGAACTACGTCTTTCAGGAAGGGTGCCAAATCATAAAACAGGTCACGTTTTTATGAAATAAAGTTAACGTCAATAACTATTTTCACTGTGAACGAATTCTCATGATTTGCATACCAATCGAATCGGAAATTCTCTAAGATTTGTTTGATATGCATACATTACAATTCGCTAATCTCTAAACGGTTTAAATTCATGAAAGCTGGAAGAACTTCCCTTTTTTCTAATACATTTGTTCTGCTGATTTGTGTGTTAATCCTACCCGTATTTCGAATGCTTATAACTCGAACATTTCTTAACAGATCGGTAAGATGACATTTCTACGCGTCTATCACACTTAATAAAAAAATATTTTTCATGAGATGAACAATTGAATGACTGTAAAATATCAAGCATTATTTAAATGCCCTAGCTGCCAAGTTTTGATTGGCCTGATTTACGGTTTCTCCAACACAGACTTCAAAATCGATGTATCTGTGGAAATCCGCTTTGCAAATATACATGCAAGTTGGGGGTATTTTTGTTCACACCGAGCTGTGTTTTTCCCTAACACGGACTTCAAAATCAACGTGTCTGGGGGAATCCGCTTTGTCAAAACATGCAAGTCGGGGGTACTTTTTGGTGTTGAGTACTTTTGTACTCACTTGTCGTTGTGCAGACCGGAATATGTTTCCCTAAAACGTACTTTTAAACTGAGAAGTCTGGGAAAATCGTCATTTCAGATACTAGAGGTGAATGAACTTACTCGGTTCGAGAACTACGTAAACATGAGATGTGCAATAATTTCAGAGGAAAATGTAAAAATACAATGATCGTTAGACAATTCTTCCGTTCACATATTTTGGTAGTTCTAGGCATCATATCAAACGTGAAAGGACGTTCATCAAATTTCTTTGTAACGAAGAACAATTTTCGATACATTTCAAAATAATATTCGAAGTGGTAAATAAGTGGATTGCATAATGTAATTGCGTAGTTCTACGTCGAAAATATGCAGTCGTGTCCTAGATACAACCCCTTACAATTTTTTTCACTCCGGATAATCGAATCATATTTTTTTTTTCTCTCGGTAAACGTAAAATAATTATGAATTGCACTTATTTATTTAAACACATCTTTATCTCTGGTGTCATTATAAAACTGCGTATTCCATGATCTTTAAAATTCAAGATGGCGGCAGCTACAAAATGGCGGATTATGTACATATTTTCTCAAAATACCATCAATATGGGTATCGAATGAAAGGGCTTGACTAGTAGAACACAGTTATTTATGAAAAATGAAATCCAAAATGGCCGCTACCACAAGATGGCCCCACATACATTTTTTCACAACTCCATCAATATGGGTATAAAATGAAAGGGCTTGACTAGTGACTTATGAAAAACTAGCTGACCCGGCAAACTTCGCGCCCAAAATTTATGTTTCGTTATCACATCCACGTTTTCTTATTAGGCGCACGTTAATGGGTCCAATCGCAAAACTGTTCATTGATTGGTCTTTCGATCTACCCTTTAAAATTACCTTTTACTATAAAATTCCTAGTACTTCTACCAAAACTCATTTTAAAATCAGATTATTTTCAGACACAATTCTTATATGGCAGCCCCCCTTATAGAGGGGGGAGGAGTTTCTAACTACCATAGAAACATTTATTGCACCCTAAAACATTCACATGCCAATTTTGGTTTCGTTTGCTTGACTAATTTCCGAGTAATGCAGAAATTTGTGTTTCACTTGTATGGAGGGGAGAGGAGAATCTAACTACCATAGAAACATTTATTGCCCCCTTAAACCTTCACATGCCAAATCTGGATTCGTTTGTTTGATTAATTACCGAGCAAGGCAGAAATTTGTGTCTCATTTGAATGGCAGCCCCCACCTAGAGAGGGGGAGAGGTCTTGAACTATCATAACAACCTTCCCCGACCCCATGAACCACTACATACCAATTTTCATGTCGATCGGTTCAGTAGTTTCCGAGTCCTTAAGAATATATATATATATATATATATATATATATATATATATATATATATATATATATATATATATATATATATATATATAGATGCAAATCCAAAATGGCGCCATATTTTTTTTCAAACCTCCATCGATATGAGCATCAAATGAAAGTGCGCGACTGGTAAAACACTAGGGTGACAGCGAAAATAGTCATGTCAAATTTTAAAAACCGACCATGTACATTCTGTTTATTGGCCCAAAAAAATGATCTGTGCAAAGTTTCAGCACCATTGGACATGATTTAGGGGTGCCTCATAGCACTCAAAGTTTTTGACGTGGGACTACCGGAATATATGAGGGTAAAATGAAAACCTAAACACAGAACATGCAGGAAAAAATGAAAGATTCCGAATGCTTATAACTCGAAGATTTCTTACTGGATCGGGAAGATGTTTGCATCAATTGATAAGGAATATTTCTACGCATCTATTGAAATTAATAAAATGTAATTTTTCATTAGATAAACAATTGAATAACTGTAAAATGTTAAGCGTTATCTAAAAGCTCTAACTACTTCGTTTTGATTGGCCTCATTTACGGTTTCCCCAACACAGCCATCATAACCAAGCAGCCTTGGGAAAATCGGCATTGCAAATACATATAAGTCGGGGGCATTTTTGTTCCG
The DNA here is from genome assembly GCF_029784135.1 of Toxorhynchites rutilus septentrionalis. Taxonomy (NCBI): domain Eukaryota; kingdom Metazoa; phylum Arthropoda; class Insecta; order Diptera; family Culicidae; genus Toxorhynchites; species Toxorhynchites rutilus. The sequence continues at coordinate 114,524,249 of NC_073744.1, forward strand.
ACTGAAATGTGTTTCCCTAACACAGACTTCAAATTCATGGAGCGTGGGAAAATTGGCATTGCAAATTCATGCAAGTCGGGGGCACTTTTGTTCCGACTGAAATGTGTCGGAATAAATCGGCTTAGCAAATAAATGCGAACTGCGAGTACTTTTGTACTCGCTTGCCTTTGTGTAGACTAGAATATGTTTCCTTAACACGGTTTTCTAAACGTAGGAACCTGGGAAAATCGTGCACACTAGACACTAGAGGCGAAGGAACTTTCAAGTTTAAAGCCTCTACAGTATAAAAAGTAGAAGTTTAAGTTGTTAATGCAAGCAAATCGGGGGTACTTCTGCACCCGCATGTTTTTCTTGCACCCTGAAAAGTGTTTTCCTAACACAGATTACAAAAGTGGGTACGAACACAACGCTTTGGCTCGGTTATTCAAGATTGCATTTAAGGATATGCCTTCATATCTTCTGCTCACTGAATTTCTACGCATACCATTGAATTATTAGGTAAAAAGTTGATAACCATTTGCTGCGATAACGCCTATTAATTAAACAGTATGCGTTCGACGTACATGTCATAATCGAAACTGAGTGCCTGAAGTTCATCAAATCAAGCAAATTCGCGGTTCGAGAAGTACTTACACATGAGAGATGCAAACTTCAGAGGGAAATGTAACAAAAAATTATCGTTTGATAATTCTTTTGCTCACATATTTTGTCCAAGGCATCATACCAAACGTAAAAGGACTGTCATTAAATTTACTTGTAACTAAGAGCAAAATTCATGACAATGCATGAATTGACATTTATTTACATGGCATTTATTCAATCTCTTTACTCACAAAGCATATAATATATTGAATTCAATTGAATTCGGAAATTGTTTCATTCAATCAAAAATTCAATCAATACAAACAAATGATTGCTAAGCTAAGGTAGTCCCACGTCAACTTTGCGGTTATATCATAGATATAACCCACCCTTTTTTTATTTTTTGATCCTCAAAAATCTTCCAAGGGGAGAGTAAAGGAAATTTGGAAAATCGAATTATTTTTTCGATGCCAAATGACTTAAAAATGCATGAAAGATCTGATGTCATCTCGAAAAAAATTCTTCACGAAAATCTCTTGCGACTGACATGATCACGTCCATTTAATTCTTGAGTTAACATGATTTTGTTAGGATGGAACTTTTTTTCTTCCACTAGTCTACAAAGTCTCCCGCCTAGCATGCTATCCTTTCGATAACAAATTGAGGGCCTTAGAATGCAAGGGGTGTAAGTGACTTGATCGATTTCTCTTCATCAACTTTTTCTTTAGTTAATAACTCAACTGCAAAAAAGTTCCAATTTAAGTTCGCTATAGAATCCGATAGATGAGGTTCTGACCTATCTTCCACATTGTCAAATACAACTGGGAATGTATTTGCAGCTAAGTTATGACCAGAAGAGAGAGTCGATGTAGAGAAATCGATCAAATCACTTACACCCCTTTCATTCTAAGCCCCTCAATTGTTAATCGTTGGATTTTAGCAAATCCTTTTGAATGATCTATTCGAGTAAACTATAGTAGTAGAAAATCGACGAAAGTTTTTTTTTTTATTTTACATTCTCAAAACCTGAACTTCTCTAATTGATATTGACGTGGTCGGAACGTTGTCGAAAGGTTGTGAACTATATTTAATGAAATAAATCTCGAATCGTCAATCTGCAGTTGATGAAGGATGTCGTTTCTCAGAACAACATTTGAAATCCCTTAATTTTTCGTCACATTTTTCGTAGAGTGACCCCCCTATTTTGAGAATGAAGACGTAGTCCTATGTCAAAACGAAGATATCGGCTCTCTCCTCTATTCCAATTAAACCAAAGCCAGTCCGTAGTCTTCCTCGTGCAATTCCCGCGCTCGCGTATGATACAAAAACGAAAAGTATTATACGATCATGGTTCCAAGTTTTCTAGGTTATGCTGTAGTTCGGTTCTTGCCTCTTACTCTGCCCACTGTACATGTTCATAGATATGTAGCTTTCAGGGTATATGTCAAAGACGAAAGCACAACACTACAATACTGTTTCGCGATGGCTGAAACGCTTGCGAGACAGTGTGCGTTAGCGATGTTTGCATAACCACGTGTAGGTATATGTTGCCTTGGAATGGAATGAATCGGTGCTGCGTTTCTTCCGCTTCTGTATGCTGTTGCGCGAGCGAACGTAAACACGTTTCTTTTTCATCAAACAATTCTCTTCCAACCTAGCCACAGTTTGCAGTGGAAGTGAACGCGTTGGAGTTTGCTTTTTAAAAGAATAGCATCGCGACATCAAGGCCTCGGACAGAATCCGTTGGTGGGTATTTTCTCAGCTGAGAGTATGAGTATCGTGATCAGCACAATGGTACATTTCTGTCATGGTTTTCATTGAAAAGATTCCTAATAGACATTAACTTGTTTGCAAATGCGGCGATTAAAAATTATTGATCCGGTATTAATTTAAATAACGTAGTAGTTTTCAAATGTTTTACTTACACGTTTCGTACCTGTTGTTCGAAAATTTGGTTATGCTTTATAGCTTTGGAAAATAACCATATGGTAATAATTGGTATCATATGGTCGGTGTTAAGTCAGAGGGGGCGAAGTCGTAAAATTGATAATTTCGAGTTATTAACTGCATTAGGCTCAGCATTTCACATTCATCAGAATTGTCAGACTCCTAAACATACAGTTCTATCATAATGGTGTATTTGGAAAAGTTGTTGAAAATTATAAGCAAATTCATTAAATTTTATGAAAATGGCTGCAAATTTTTTCAAATATGGCTGCATTTAGAAGGAGATTGACAAATAAGTTTTTTTATTTCAAATCACATCAGGATTCATAATTTGTGGCTAAAAATGATTGTTAACATACGAAAATTCATAAAAATTCGATGTTCCACAAAGTTCGTCAAAAATAGTTTTACCATCTTGTACTAACTTTTTCCAATTTTATACATGACTTCTATTTTATATAGAAAAATTGAAAAAAATTAATAAAAAATATATATTTTAGATGTTGCAATGTTTTTTTTTCGCAAATAAAAAAATTACTCATTTATTTTCTCAGTGTATATTTTTTCACGTTTGGACATCAATACTCTATAACTCTTTCTAAAGATGCTCATACACTGTTTGACCGAAGCCAAATATTTGACTCTTTTTGACAGATAAAATTTGGTCAACGTGTACAGATCAAATATATTCTACACAAAACACGACAAGCAAATATTCAATTATTGGATGCCTAAAATTTTTTCAGTCTGTTCTTCGAACCTGTCGGTACATGGTTAGGTTACCTTGAATATTTCAGTTGATTTTTTCCATGTTTGGTGTTTGATATTGTTTACTACTGTTGAAAATTGAAGAGTGGCAAACAAAATAGTGTTTGTACAAATATCAAATCAAACCTTATCTGTCAAAAAATAACAAATATTTGACCTCCGGGCAAACAGTGTACGGCCACCTTAAGACACTATTTCGGTAGAACTCATATTTTTTGAGATATAAATTATCAAGGATTTCTCTCACTAAAATCGATACGCCCTCAAAAGCTACACTTGAGTCAAAAAATTCCCAAATGCTGTGGAAAACTATCATTGTATCGAATATGTGTACTATGTATTGCAGTAACTGTTTTTTTTCGCAAATTGTGAAAAAATATTAGACGGAAATTGTTTCTAACAATGATTCAATATTGTAAAGTAAGCTGGCGTACAACGTGTTTTAAGTACACAAATAACATTGATTCAAATGATGGAATGATAGATCAAGTATATGTGGATAGGTGATCAAAAAAAAATATCGTCATAGATTACATTGAATATGAAATTTATGGGTAAGAAACAAAAAACAAGTTGAAAATACTTACGATTTCGTGATATTTTGAGGTAAAAAAACATGAAATCAGAAAGTTGCTTGGTTTTTAATGGATAGCTATGTTATTGTGATTTCTTTCTATTGGCGATCTAACATACAAATCAACACCTAGGCAGCGCTGCGGTGAAAGTGATGATGGTTTTAAATTTTGCCATGTGAGCTTATGGAAGGTTTGTAGTTCTTTCCATAAATTACAATGTTATAATCATAAAAGATTATTTGATTGCGATAAGTTTGTAAGAAATTTAATTCTGCGCAATTTTATATATAACATGTTATTTATTTACCTCTTTCAGTAGTGAAAACTATAAAAATGTTGACAATGGCTGAATTAAAGAAGGAAATTCGAGAGCACAATCAAACACAAGTAGAAAAATGTACGATTCCTGCATATGAGAACTACCTTGGAAAGCCCGGAAGGAAAATATACGTGATTTGTTTTTGAGTTTTAGGTTACATTATCATCATTTTCTTAGTTCAAAAACAAAATCCAGATGTCTCACCGATCGTTTACGTTTTGCGTTAGATCGCCAATTGTCTTATTCGTAATATTACTCTTATTCTAAGGCACCGGGAGCAGTAGCTTTTTCGGTGGAATAATGTTCGTTTGCAGATTATCACAATCAAGTCGTATTGGTTCTACTGCTCAATCTGTCATAGAAGTAATTCAGTCATTGAGAATTATGAATATGAGTCATGAAGATTATCAATATTTCATTTCGTTTCATTTTTGTGATGCGATGTGATGCCGATCTCAATAAGTCCTAGCTGCCATCCTCCTAGTATTGATGTAATTTTTCGCTGTACATGTCAGGTTAGCGAGTAAAATTTGATAATTATATTGATTTTCCGGCCCAATTGACGAACGATCACTGTATGAGTGACACTTTCCTCGTTGATTTGATGAAATCTTGCATAAAATTTGAGTGATACATGAAATCTTGGATCTGATTACTGAATTTGTTTGATAGAACGAATTATTGCATACAATTTTGTGTTGCTTCCAGCATTCATGGGAACGAAGTTGAAAGAAAGAATGCATAATACATGATTTACCTTCGCATCCGCTCACAAACATATATCTTTTATTTGTCAAATTTCTCACTTGTTTTATCATTTCCACTGTTGATGTCCCAGGTGAAAAAAATGCTGGATAAATTTGCCGTCTAACGGTGTACATTTACATGTTTTTTTAAGTGACCCCCCTAAATCAAAGACGTAGTCCTATGTCAAAAAAGTCACGCCCTCATTGGAAGATGAATTTTGTAAAATTAAATACTTTAGTTATTTTTTTCTTTTTGCTCGAGTTCTTCATATGATTTTCTCCGGGAATTAAATAAATTACATCTCTGTCAGTGATTCTGCGGTTCATAATGACGAATGAAAATTCAACGATTTCATCACGCTTGAGTTGCCTCAATGTTTGGAAACAGGTTATATACATTTTTTAATTAACAATCCTGACTACACATTGAAATCAGGTGAATTCCACATGAGGGAGATCCAATAATTTCATAAAATCATTCCTCTCTTGACAAATAAGCTTTCATTTGTTAGAAAAGGAATAATTTTATGAATTTTTGAATTTTGATATTGGATTTTACAATTTTTTGCAATTTTGCATTTTTTTTAAAGTCTCTATTTTCTTTCACCTGATGCAATCTAGTCCACCTAACTATTTGTTTGTTTTTTTTTTCCATATCGAAGTATTATCCGATAAATTAAGATGCTTTTCACAAAATTTAGTCGATTAATTTCACAAAATTTATGATTACTTTCTGGCAATGGTGAAACAAAACATTAAGTTTAGCACGGTCATGAGATGAAATAAGACTTTCATAAGCCACTGGTTCGATCAAAGCGATGTCATAAGGATTATCTCCGTAATTTTGAGCTGAAACATCAGGAACACATTCAAAATCTGTCTTTCGGCAACCATTCCTTGATTAACGCACTTTCAACCAAACTTCCTGTCTTTGATAAAATTCTGGTTTGTATACAAACGTAAATAATCAAAACACGAGTTACGAAAACCTTTGTTCTTTTTTTATCGGAAAAAGGTTGAAAGATAGTGGAAAATTGTCAAATTTTATTTCAAGCCAAATAACTTGACAAATAAACTTGATTGACGTAACCTACGTCAAGCCGTTTTGAAGTATATCCTAAGTTAGGCCAATACAGTGACTTATACTCGTAATCGTACGCTGCAATGCAGATCTCTTTTTTTCCTTCTATTGAAAGTCGAAAACAAGCTTCCAGAACATTCTATTTAGATAAAGTCATTGTGTTATATGAGAGTTAACCCCGTGAACTCTATCCAACGCAACATTTTACGTTGTGAACAATATACAAACGTTTCGTTTATTTCATTTCAAATTTCCACGCGCTTTTCAAAATATCATGAACAATTTTAATTTTTTTTCCCTTGTGTATGCTTTTAGCCTCGAAAGAAGCACTTTATTCCCACCGTGCGCTCATATTAAGAAGTATTCGTTCCAATCCAGAGTCGATTCACCTTCGCGCTGACACGACGCCTTATAAATCGTACTATTTCTCATTTTGCATACATTCATCGTCGTCTCTCGTGACCAACAAACCAACCCAACATAGCTACGGATCTTCATTTGATTCTTGCACAAGTGTGCATAATCTTCGGAGCGAGCTAGAGAGAGAATCTGAGAGTCAGTCACTTTTTTGCCGACTGCTTGTATTATTATGTGCCGATACTCTCTGGCATGGTTTCGCCGTTCTTGAGGCACTTCACACTTCTCTTTTCCCTTTACGTGTGTGCGCGACGCGGGCCATAGCAATCTTTGACGGTGTTCGTTTTATTTTGTTTAATATTTGTACAGATATATTTTTTCTTCATTCGGTCAGCGACCGTTCGTGTAGTAGCATAGTAGATTGTGTTTCTATACGTGTTTGGTGCATTTTCTCTGCTTCAGGAGGCCAAGAAAAGAACGTTCGGAAGCATCGTCGTCGTTCGCGTATTCACCTCGGCGGGACAGTGTTTTTATCATCTCACGGGTCAGTCAGTAGTAGTGCATCTGAAATTTGCGTAGAATGAAAATTTGTGCAATTCCCGCTTCCCCCTGCGAGCCAGCGATTCATTATTGCAGTGCAAGGTGCTGACATAAAGGAAAAAGAATTTCGGAACAAATTAACTGTGTTACAAGTGTGTGATAATCCAATTCTCAGCTCACTGCGATCGTTTGTTGGGCTATTGTTAAACAGTGACATAACAAAATCAAGGAAAGTGCTTTCTGTGTTTTGAATCAGTGCATCAATAACAAAATAGCATAGCACACTATGCTGATTTGACGGCGCTGCAGGCAAGGAATATTTGAAACAGTTGTTTTCGAACGCACATTCTGGATTAAAATAATATTCATACTCGGAGTATTTGAAGTAAACAGTGGTGCATAATTGGAAGTAAAACATTAATTAACGTACCAGCAATCTAACTTAATTGTATGTTACCATAAATGGTATAGTGCAAGACAGATTAAATTGATGGTAAGTGTTCAAGGTATGCGAATGTGACCTAAAATCTTGAAATAAAATGATGGACTTTTATGGTGTAACCGAGTTTTTCGAGTGTACTAAAGTTTTGTGTAGCTAAATCATTAAATGTTAATGAAATTTACGAAAAATAAGACGTAAACGTAAGGAACGGGTTGAAGTATTACTCAAGAATAACTCAAGTTTCGTGACTAAAATTATTCATAATAGTTAAAATATTGTACTAGATTTGAGATGCAAAATATCTCGAAAAACAACAAATGCTGAAACGTAAATTTCAATTTTTTGACTAATGGTTTTTTGTTGTTGTCTTTAACCAGATTCTCAATCTGCAAAATAATTGGATTTCATCGGAACCGATACACATATAAAGCTACAAATCATATGATTGCCGTTCTTCGAATCTCAATACATCAATTATCTCGGAAAACAGCGAAAGAGAGATAAATGTACACATAAACAGTGTAAATTCTCGTTCCTAATACAAAAAAGATGTTGAGAGAAACAGCCGAAACTAAAAATAACAGAGAATAATAAAGTGACGTGCAAAAACAAGTAAGACAACGAGTGAACGAAGTGAGAAGAAAGGTTTTCGGGAAAAGAGAAAAATCTCTCTAGTTTGGTGTAGCCTACAGAAGTAACAGCAAAAAAATAACAAAACAAAACAAAAAAAACAACGGTGAGACAACAACTTATCTGCGCGCCATTGTGCTCTCGTGTGGTGACTTCAACGCCAGTGTTGAAAGTTAATCGTGCATAAAAAGAAAATAAGTAATTATCCTTTTAAACAAGAAAATTGTAGCCCAAGAGGAGGAGAGGTGGGGAAGCGCCCGCGCCCGCTATTGAGGAAAATATGTTCAGTCAAGCCCGAAATTGGAAAGAGAAGAAGGACAACATAATCGATGTGCTACATTTATAAGTGAGATAATTCCGTTGTTTTCTTCCGCTCATCACGCTTGTTGTTATTCATCCGTATCGCGTGTACTGGAATCCACTACTTGTTTGGCCTCTGGACTGCTACAACTGCTATTCCCGTGATACGGAACATATTGTGTCTGTGTATTGTTACTATGGAGACTAGTTATAACAGTGGCACTGGAGAATTCGACGTAAACATGTTCGATCAATATATTTACAAGGTGAGTGGATTGATTTGTTCTTTCTACTTGTTATAAATGGTGATCATGTAGTGTGGCTGCTAGCCGTAATTGTTTGAACGTTTGAATGAAAATACCATCGTAACATTTCAACTGAAGCAGCGCTGTTGAATGCCACTCTTGTGAAGGTCTTTCAAATAGAGAGCCGTGATCATAATGATTGGAAAATCAACTGAAATGAGTTCATCCTTTGATTTGCGAAATCCTGCTTGCTAAAAGCTTCGATTTGTTTGATTATTACGCGGTGCAAAATTACTATTTCATAAAACGTAAATTTTGTAAGAGAATACAGAGTTATACCATTTAAAAAACAGCTGCGCTTCCGTAAATACCGCCAATCCCAAACACGCACTAAAAAATAACACTGCAAACAACAATGCAAAAGATAACTGAGTGTCCGTTCGAACAATAAGATTGTTATCGTTTGAATTTCGGTTCCGGTGACGTTAATACATAAGTACCAAATCGATTTTTTCTTTTCGGTTTTTTGATTGTGGATTTTTGATATAAATTTATTTTTTTTTATTTTAATTTTATTTGGTTTTAATTTCACCAAAAACCACCTGACATATTTCATAAACATTGGATCGCTTTCAAGGCTTCCAAATTAGTGGTTCTTCCCTTACTACGCCTACTCGTTTTTTTCAGTCGATTCAGTCGAAACTGCGACGATGGGAGTTGATTTTACAGTTTACTCAGTCTACTAGAATGGCTTCATTGGAACATCTAGGACACACCCAGCTTATATATTTAATTGTCGAATTAATTTGAACATACGAGAAATGATGCCAAGTATCTCGTACAGTACACTCACAATACCATAGCATCATTATCGGGCTCATTGCATAAACCGCAAATGGAAATGGAGGTCAATTTTTAGACCTCGTCGACCCCCAAAATCAATTTTCATTCATGTCGACCCCTGAGAAACCAATATCGACCACTTTGAGAACCCCTGGTCTAGACTCATTGAAACCTAAAAGTCACAGGAGGGTTGTGTCCGAGACACGACCGCATAGTTGACGTAGGATTCCGTTAGGCTATCTGCTAATTTTGGATATGTTTCAATAATTACATAGTTAAACTCTTTGATAATGATGTGGTGGCCCTGAAAAGGGCCGTTTTGTTTGGTTGTTGGGTATTGTTTGTTCACTCCACCAGTGTTTACCGAGTAATGATGATAGAAGGATGGTAAACAGTCGTTGAATTGTGCGTATCAGATAAAAGATACCTAAGTAGAACGATATTTGATGAAAACCGCCCTCTGTGATCCTAGACGAGATGCCGCCTGTGTTATGTATGGATGAAATAAAGAAAAATGCTCACCAATGTAATATAAGGTAATACCATCACCGAACACAATTATAAATTTTTCTCATCAGTTCAAACATGTTACTAATATAGAGAAAACATATTTGAAATGTAAAAAATAATTTTCTTTTATAATTTTTACACTTTGAGTGTTTATTCAACCCAATGCGAATATCAATTGGACTTCTTCTTGAATGGCGTTAACGTTCCCTTGTGGAACTTTTGCCGTCTCAACGTATGCATTAACTAGCGTCATTTATTAATACTTGGTCGAGATTTCTTAAGCCAAATAACACGCCTTGAATGTATTCCGAGGGGCAAGCTCTTGAATACGCATGACCACAGTGCAAGTCGAAGGAAATTTCTTTGACGAAAAATCCCCCGGCCAGAACGGGAATCGAACCCGAACACCCGGCATGATAATGTGAGACGCTAACCACTCGGCCACGGGTGCACTAATCAATTGGACTAACAACACCTAATACTATGTGTAGAGCATATGGGAAATCACTGTTTATAATATTTCTTCACTTTTCCAATTTTTCTCGCCGTATGAACTTTGCTTGGGTGAGAATGAGCACAACAAAATAGACAGCTTAAACCAAACGACCCGTTCTCGAGCGGGAACACACCTTGGCTTTTATTTATGAAAATTGAAATAAATCGTTTCATATTTCAAATCATTTTTAACAATACTGCTACAATATACAGTTTTACACTTACACTTGTGCTCAATTTGCACAATACACGATTGGTCATTGATATGAAATTTCCCGAAGCAACCAACATTAAAGTTACAAATCCAAATTTTATTTGCTAGAATTAATCGTATCACTCACCTTACTTGCAATATAAAATGCCTCCAACTTGCATATATTTGCAATGCCGATTTCCCCCGGGCATCTTAGTTTTTATGTCTCTGTTAGGGAACACATTTCGGTAGGAACAAAACGTTCCCCATACTTTAATGTATTTACAGTGCCGATTTCCCCCAGGCAGCTTGGTTTTGATGTCTCTGTTAGGGAACACATTTCGGTGGGAACAAAATCTCCCCCTATTTTTATGTATTTGCAATACCGATTTCCCCCAGGCAGCCCGGCTTTGATGTCTCTGTTAGGGACCCGCCGCATGTGTCGTCAATTTCGACCAATTAAAAGTGGGTATTTCCGTTAGGATAGGGATTGAGATTTTTCAATTGCTCGATAGTTAGTTCAATGACATATATTATTTTCTTCAGTATAAAAAATTGTTATGGAGTCCCGAAATCGATTGACGCAAAAATTTCATCAATCCATCAAGAAATGACTGAGTGATAAGCGTTTGAAATTGGACAATTTTCACGATGTGCTCGATTTTCGATTTTCAATTTGTACCCCAATATGTTCCCGAAAGACGTAATCCTACGTCAAAAAAGACGGGTGGGTAATGTCGGGGACATAACCGGAGTGACGTAGGACTATACAAAGGGGACAGCTTTTGTTAAATATATTTTTTAAATATATTGTTTTATTTTCTTCTCCTACGTGAATACCTACCTATCTACCTCAAAAACATAGAGTGGGTTATATCTATGGTATAACCGCAATGGTGACGTAGGAGTATCGTTGATTCAGTGATCCTTTGTTTGAAGTTGAATCTGAATCCATTCTGAATGAATGAATAAATAATATTTGACTTCGAAAATGAGAGCGTTACGTTGGAGTTACAAGGTTTTATGCATCCAATATTGGATACGAAAATATCCTACTGATGGGGAAGAATAATCTTCAGAAGCTATCCTGTTAATTGCGTTTGATTAAAAAATCACAAAACCAAATGTATTTGGTCACAGTGTTACATGGATAGAAAACATTTAAATAAACTCTTTCACATGAATGTAATTTTAAATTCCCAGAGGAACTGGCAGATTATTTTCAGTAACGATTAGATATTTCCACATTTTCCTCGATACTGGTAGCCCACCAGTGGTTAATGCTAATTCGATAACCACCTGTTAATAGCACTTGATTGAAAAACATTTGGTCACAGTGTTACATGGATAGAAAACATCAAAATAAACTCTTTCACATGAATGTAATTTTAAATTCCCAGAGGAACTGGCAGATTATTTTCCGGATCTTTCTCGATGCTGAATGGCATCCAAACGGAAAGAATTCCGTGCGCGTATGTGTGTGTGTAGCGGCTGCTTCGATGGTCACCTTCTCTTCTCTTGAAGGATCGGCTTCTCTGTGCTCCCTCACAGTTTCAAACAAACTGCTCGCGTTTCAGGGCAGATCTCGATCCTTCGCCGTCCAGCATCCTCAGCAACGATGTTGTCTTGTCGATGTCCTCACGAAAAATGAATGCGTCTCACCACCAGAATATCGCTTAAGTATGCTTTTTGTGCGTGATTGAATCGAGAGAAGGCGTGGTTTACGATGGCAATTTGGAAGGCAAACTAGAGGGGAATGAACTCTCTGAGCTCGGAACTTTCGGCGACTGAGCAATAATCGATTGCGGGCGCATACAATATTGGATACGGAAATATCCTACTGATGGAGAAGAATAATCTTCAGAAGCTATCCTGTTAATTGCGATTGATTGAAAAATCACAAAACCAAATGTATTTGGCCACAGTGTTACATGGATAGAAAACATTAAAATAAACTCTTTCACATGAATGTAATTTTAAATTCCCAGAGAAACTGGCAGATTATTTTCAGTAACGATTGGATATTTCCACATTTTTCTCGATACTGGAAGCCCACCAGTGGTTAATGCTAACTCGATAACCATCTGTTAATAGCACTTGATTGAAACATATTTGGTCACAGTGTTACATGGATATAAACATCAAAATAAACTCTCTCACATGAATGTAATTTTAAATTCCCAGAGGAACTTGCAGATTATTTTCTGTAACGATTAGATATTTCCACATTTTCCTTGATACTGGAAGCCAGTGGTTAATGCTAACTCGATAACCATCTGTTAATAGCACTTGATTGAAAAATATTTGGTCACAGTGTTACATGGATTGAAAACATTCAAATAAACTCTTTCACATGAATGTATTTTTAAATTCCCAGAGGAACTGGCAGATTATGTTCAGTAACGATTAGATATTTCCACATTTTCCTCGATACTGGAAGCATACCAGTGGTTTATGCTAACTCGATAACCATCTGTTAATAGCACTTGATTGAAAAATATTTGGTCACAGTGTTACATGGATAGAAAACATCCAAATAAACTCTTTCACATGAATGTAGTTTTAAATTCCCAGAGGAACTGGCAGATTATTTTCAGTAACGATTAGATATTTCCACATTTTCCTCGATACTGGAAGCCCACCAGTGGTTTATGCTAACTCGATAACCATCTGTTAATAGCACTTGATTGAAACATAGTTGGTCACAGTGTTACATGGATAGAAAACATCAAAATAAGGTAAAAACTCTTTCACATGAATGTAATTTTAAATTCCCAGAGGAACTGGCAGATTATTTTCAGTAACGATTAGATATTTCCACATTTTCCTCGATACTGGTAGCCCACCAGTGGTTTATGCTAACTCGATAACCATCTGTTAATAGCACTTGATTGAAACATAGTTGGTCACAGTGTTACATGGATAGAAAACATCAAAATAAACTCTTTCACATGAATGTATTTTTAAATTCCCAGAGGAACTGGTAGATTATTTTCCGGATCTTTCTCGATGCTGAATGGTATCCAAACGGAAAGAATTCCGCGCGTGTATGTGTGTAGCGGCTGCTTCGAGATCTTCCCGGAGAACCGTTTGTGGCATCACTCTCCTCCTGATGGATTCGTGTCTGGCCTAAGGTGCACAAACAGGCTCTTGGTGACACCGTTCATCAGCGCTTTCATGATAAACGAAGAGCTTCACCACAACAGCGACAACATGCTCCAGTCGCTGTTCAATTAGAACTGAGTGGATTTCCGAGCGGCGCTCGCTTATATACCGATTGGTGATTTCAATAGCCTGTTTTGAAAGCAATTTTAAGACTATTGAAACAAGTTTTTGGATCAAAAAGTAACAAGTATAGAACGCGTAGACATTTTATCTTTCGAATGAAGTGTTTATCATACCATTTCGTTCAGTTGTTTAGGAGCTATTAACGCTCAAAATCCCGGTCTCCGGCGTAACGCTTTCGTTTTCGAAACTTTGATTTTACACCCCGGTATAGAAATGAAAGACGTAGTCCTACGTCAAAATGGATTAGTTTACTGTTTACTCTTCATGAATATGATGGTTCTGAAAAGAACTTTTGGTGTTGTGTTTTTGTTATCGCTCGATATTCCCATCTTGTTCGGTTAAACCTTCCTGTTTAGCTATTGCGTTTGCCACTCGCCACAGCTTTCACAGTTGGAAAATTTCTTCCCATCCAGATTGTGACATGTTGTTCAGTAAATTACATTTGATGCGACGTGCCGGAGAAACACTTTGCCACTCACTGAAACTAATTGTTGCCTTGATGAGCGCCGAACCGAAGCTGCTCTGTTCTTGATGCGGGTTTTCTGATTGTCGTGAGCAGCTTTGCAAGCCAACTCGAGCACTCCGACGGCCGAAACTCTATAACCGCTGTTAGGTATACTGGTGCTCCGGCACCAATCCGTTCGGCCTAGTTACCCTTGCGGAGCAATCAGTGAATGCGACCAACAGGGAACTGGAGACCTGCACGGTTCGAGTGAGACTTTGCCTATCCCTTAACTTGTCCTCCTTTGTTACGTCCACGATGCCGATGCCGTACAACCACACGGGTTTACGGTTTGAAAGAAAATAAGATATTTTTTTGGGGTCCGCGTGTTTTATACTCTAGCGGTACACACTCACAGGATAGAGACAAATCGGCAGACTCAGCCAGAGGGGCGAGTCCAACGAGACGAACAAATGAGCGTTAAAAGGGAGCGATGGCAAACAAATACATTCATTACGATTTGTTCGCTCGTTGGATTCACATGCAGGTTAAAAAGGGTCCTTTTCAGGATCACAAAATTATCTTCAATCTAAAGAGTTTATTGTTTTGTTATCACTCGATATCCCCATCTTGTTCGGCTAAACCTTGCTGTTTAGCGATTGCATTTGCCACTCGCCACAGCTTTCACAGTTGGAAAATTTCTTCCCATCCAGCTTGTGACATATTTTACAGTAAATTACATTTAATGGCACGTCGCATTACCATTCAGTATCGGATTGGAGGTAATTTTAACCTGTAATTGAACATTTGCGATGACAGTGGTACAGTGTCGACCTTCAATGTGGGGTCATAATTTGGACCCCGAACTCTATGTTTACAAAAATGTCCAACTAAATATGTCGCATTACTGGTCCGACCAATTAGCTAAATGTCGAGATAAGTGTAAATTACTGTACTTTCAATCTAGAAGCAATTTAAGAATTGGTGAAAATCAATAAGCTCAGAACAACTGTCAAATTCACATACTCATCAGATCGTGGCAAACAAATTATGAAAAAATCAATTTGTGTTTTATTAATATTTTGGATAATGTTTTAGAAAGCATTGAACTGTATTTCCTAAACTCTTTGTTGGAAGGTTTAATGGCCCTGGAAAGCGCCTTGTTTTATGGAATGGTTCAAATTTAGAAAACTTAGTACTCGTGGTTTTGAAAAAAACCATTTCGAACGCCCTCGATGCCGCCTTGTTCTGGATTTGCCACCAAAGTAGTGTGTATAAAGAACAAACTTTTTTCTTCTGCTACCTGAAGCCGTTTTGCGATTGCGTTTGCCACTCGCCACTCGCTGCAACTGCCTGTTGTCTTGATGTCCACCGAACCGAATGTGTTCTGTTCCGAATGCGGGTTTTCTTATCGTCGCGAGCAGCTTTACCAGCTAACTCGATCACTTCGGCGGCCGAAACTATATAACGCCGGCTAGGTGGACTGGTGCACTGGTACTAACGCGCTCGGCCTAGCTACCCTTGCGGGGAACTCCAGATCAACACGGTTCGAGCGGGATTTTGCCTTTCCCTTCACTTTTCCTCCTTTGTCATGTCCAGACATGGCTGCTTGGGTTGGTTTGTTGATGTGTTGTGATGCGAACCGATGTGGTGTACGGTTTGAATGAGAATGATCGTTACGGCAGCGGAGCGGGGATTTTTAAGCTGACTGGCTGGCTCGAGAATTACGCATGTGTGAGACTGCGACCAATGTTTCGTTCATTTTTTTCTTTTTCCTTTCCAATCGTGGTTCATTCTATTTCGCTGCTGCTCTGGTTGCCCGTTTTGGTCGGTTCGATTTGAGGAGCACCAAATAAACCAATCAAAAATGGGCACATAGTGCATTTGGAAAATGCTTGATATTTCACAATTATTCAATTATTTATCTCAAGAAAAATTAAATGTTATTCGTTATGATAGATGCGTAGATATATTTCCTATCAATTGATGCAAAAACCTTTGCGATCTATTGATAAATGCTCGAGTTATAAGCGTTCCAAATCTTGCATTTTTTCCTACTTGTTCAGTGCCTAGATTTCCATTTCACCCCCTATATCTTCCGGTTAGACGTAGTCCTACGTCAAAAAAAGTTGATGGGTCTGGGCCTAGGGGCACGGCCGGGATCCTGATAAAGGAGTTCTATGCTTGTTACCTATTGATTGCTAAGCCAAAGTATTTTCATTGTTCAAAATCTGCATTTCTTTTGATACACTAAATGGACGCCCTGAAAAATATGCGTGAGTATTCTCTTTCGAACTTGTAACTCAGCAAATTCAATTCAGTCAAATCATTAATTGCATTTTTACATAACCAAACAATATGCTCGATATAATGACATCCTGAACCACGCAAGACCTACACGATAAAACGTGAATATAGCACGAATTGATTGGAGAACAACCTGAACTTCAATCCAATAAAATCTCTATCAACGTTCAATCTTTTGGACCAGACTCTCGTCAAATCTTTGGGGAGAATAGAGTGAAACCATCCAATATCATCTTCAAGATCATTCCTTGATCATCCCCCCCATTGATTCTGCCAACTGATAAATGCCTATTCATAATATGCATCTAATCACATTGTGAGCTAACTCTGAATTGTAGGTAAATAGATTGCTCATTGCGTTGTGGGGGAGAACGAATGGCAAGTAAAACCGAAATAACACACCCATTTCAATTGTCAAATTGTTTACTTTTTTTTTTTACTATATTCACTGTTCATGTCTTAAACAAAAAAAAATCAACACAACATATGTCGCAATAACGATTTTGAGTAATATGCGTTTGAAAACTCTCAATTAATCGTTAGATTTTTCGTAGAGTTGCTCCCCTATATAGAAATCAAAGACATATTATTTTCTGACACAATTCTCGTTCAAGATTTTTCAACCACTTGCAAATAACATGTTTCTCCGTTACATGGAATAAATGTTTGATACTGAAAATATGATAAAATAAAGACAGCCCTAAATCGGACAATTCCTTTCTCGAGTTTTGTTCTTACCAACACATTCGGTGATCCATTTTTATTTATATAGATTTATATTTATAGAAGAAGATATAGGATTGCGTTTTATCACATTAAAAAAATCAATTGTCATGTTTGGTTGAAATATGTGTATTATTTTTACGGGACCCCTCTCCATTTCAGAGGACGGAGGGGTGTCATACCATCATAGAAACATTTCTCATATTCAAAAACCTTCACATGCCAAATGTGGCTCCATTTGATTGATTAGTTTTCGAAATATGCAGAAATTCGTGTTTCATTTGTATGGTAGCCTCCCCTTAGGAAGGAGGGAGGAGTGTCGAACCATCATAGAAACGTTTATCGATCCCTAAAACCTCTATATGCTAAGTTTATTTCCATTTGCTTGATTAGTTCTTGAGTTATGCAGAAATATTGGGTTGGGGAAAAAGAAATGTCGTATTTCTGATCGAAATTTGACGCTTCATTTAACATACTTAAAATTATCCAATTTAAGTCAAACATGTACCGTTTTGTTCGCAAACTTGTTGCCATTTAGAAGGCAACTTCATTATACCCCTCCCCCCTATAAATCCCCCCTCCTTATTTGCAAAAAACTCAGACAGCCAGTTTTCGCAAGCCTCTTTTGAGGCCAACTTAGTATCACCAAGAGCGTTTTGCATGGACCGGAAGAGATGATAATCACTTGGAGCCAGGTCCAGACTATACGGTGGGTGCAATAGGACATCCCATCCGAGCTCCCGTAGCTTCTGGCGGGTCATCAAAGATGTGTGAGGCCGAGCGTTGGCCTGGTGGAAAACAACACCATTCCTATTGATAATTTCTGGACGCTTCTGGTCAATCGCCTGCTTCAAACGGTCAAGCTGCTCACAGTAGAGAACCGAGTTGAGGGTCTGGTCATAGTTGAGCAGCTCATAGTGGATGATTCCCTTCCAATCCCACCAAACACACAGCAAAACCTTCCTGACCGTCAATTCGGGCTTGGTGATGGTTTGGGCCGGCTCACCGCGCTTCGATCACGACTTTTTTCGCTCTAGGTTGTCGTACGTGATCCACTTTTCATCAGCAGTCACCATCTTCTTCAAAAATGGGTCGAGTTCGTCCCGTTTCAGCAGTGCATCGCAGGCGTTGATTCGGTCTAAAAGATTTTTTTGCGTCAACTCGTGTGGCACCCATACATCCAGTTTTTTTTGGAATCCAGTCTTCTACAAATGGTTCCAAACGGTTTTATGGTCTATACCCAGTTTCTGGCCAATCGAGCGAGTGCTCACATGCCGGTCTACTTGGATGATTTCAACGATTTTATCGGTTTCCACGACGATTGGTCTACCAGTACGGGGTGTATCTTCGACAGCCACTACACCAGAACGAAATTGATCAAACCAACGCTGTGCTGTGCAAATCGTTACAGTATCGGGTCCATAAACTACACGATTTTTTTCGGCCGCCTTCGTTGCAGTTTTACTTCGCAGGTAGTAAAAACGTAAAATATGGCGAATTTCTTGCTTGGTGGACTCCATCTTTGACGCGCTATAACTTGAAACTGAAAAGGACAATCACAACACTGCCAAACGACACTTGTATTACAGATTGTCGTCTTTAAATAGCCGTATAGTATGACCCGATGCGTTAAGTACAACACACGATATGTTTAAGTGTTGCCATATATTGACAATATACGACATTTCTTTTTCCCCAACCCAATATATGCTTCATTTGTATTAGAGAGGGAGGATAAGTGTCGATTCACCATGCCTAATTTGGTTTTATTTGCTTGATTAATTCTCGAGTAATGCATAAATTTGTGTTTCGTATGTATGGCAGTTCCCCCTTAGAGAGAGGAGTGGAGTGTCTAACCACCGTTAAAACATTTATTGCACCCTATAACCTCCACATGCTAAATTTGGTTTCATATTCTTGTCTAACCACCACAGAATCATTTACTGCACCTTTAAACCTCCATATGCCTAATTTGGTTTCTGGCGTAGCTGTAACATCCATACCTCTCACGCTAAGGGCCACGAGTTCAATTCTCACTCCCGACATTCTTCTGAAATGGAAGGTAAAAGTGACGAACCAGCCAAAGGTGTTGAAAGTCACTATAATACAGAAAAAAAATTTAAAAAAAATAATTTGGTTTCATTTGCTTGATTAGTTCTTAAGTAATACAGACATTTGTGTTTCATTTGTATGGCAACCCTATCTTAGAGGGGTGGGGGGAAGGTGGGTGTGTCTAACCACCATAGAATTATTTACTGCATCCTATTGCCTCCACATGCCAAATTTGGTTTTATTTGCATGATTAATTCTCGAGTAATTCAGAAATTTGTGCTTCATTTGTATGGCAGATTCTAACCACCATAGAAACAGTTATTGCACCCTGAAGTTTCCATTTGCCTAATTTGGTTTATTTTCTTGATTAATTCTCGAGTAATGCAAACATTTGTGTTTCATTTGTACGGCAGCCCCCTTAGAGAGTGGGGAGGGGTCTCAAACTGTCACGAAAACCTTCCCCGGTCCCAAAAACCCCTACATACCAATTTGCATGTCGATTGGTTCAGTAGTTTCCGAGTCCATAAGAATCAGAGAGACGGAAAGACAGACAGACATCACTCCATTTATATATATACTAGCTGACCCGGCTAACGTTGTTCTGCCATACAAATTACTTCTAGTGAATATTTTGACTGTTGAATACAAAATAACTAATGTTTTGCAATACATGTGTGCTCAAATGTTTCAACGATCTATAAAATTAATTGATTATGGTCGATGAAGGATAGATTCCACGTGGATATCGAGCAGATACGTGAAGATTTGACCGTGTATTGCATTGGACTTGGACCGTGGGAACTTCCCGAACCTGAGTGTGATGTGGAGATGGAGATGAGATCTATAATGTACAGAGAAATGGACCGGATCGATCGGATCTCAGGATTCTTTTTTTGAATTCAGAAATCTGATCATTCGTGCTATGAAATGTAGCAACCTTGCCTCGGCGCAAAATAAACTTCAAAATAAGTAATCCGTATTCGTGGAGCAATTTAATCTGTATCAGATCAGCAGACACGAAAATAATTTTAAATTGCTTAAATTTGGATGAAAATCATTACTCGATGTTGTTTAAATACTTAAAAAACAGTCCGAACTTAACGATTCTTCTATAAATCTTGTATACATTCAGCAATATGTTAGACGAAATACGTGTAATTTTGTAATAGAGCCCATTAAAGACTGCATTTCTTTTGTTTGAACACACGTGCTGTCGTTTCAACAAAGGCCGTGTAGGTGTTACTCATGATAGCGTCTCGCTATCATTCCTTGAACCGCTTCTGTTGATTGTCTCATAGGAATCGCAGTCGTTCGCTCTCTACTTTTGCGAATATGTTGACCATGGATTATTGACACAGCTCAATTCATCAAACGACACACATAAGAATCCATCTAGGGCACTCTTTCGTTTGTTTCGTCTCCTCCAACCACATAATATTAAAATATTAATTCAAAATGAGTAATGATATTCCTAATAATTAAAGTAATAAGTGGCGCATTGGATCTACACACGTGCTCTTCAATCGGTTTTTTATCAGGATTGACGACAATAGCGTGACTATTATTTTGCATTCCAAGCGTGGGTGTGATTAGAATAATTTCAATAATTCATTGTGCTCATCTAAAAAGGCTTCCAGCTCGCCGGCGATATTCCTAGTTTTAGTCGAATTGAGGTTACTTGCGTATGTGTAGGGTGAAATTCGATGAAGAGGACGAAGTGCCATCTGGCATTAAACAACGTAAATAAATTCGTCCTGTTTAAAAAACGAACGACGAATCAATTATTTGGTATCGTTTATATAAAAATACCTATATCGCGATAAAAAAAAGATGAGGGTGAAAATTGGTTATATATGGTTATAAGTTTTTTTTTCAAGCCAAATTTATGCAAAAAAAATACGAAAACAAAGTTATTCTGATTTTATTTGCATGGGACCACCCTAATCGGTATCAAATATAAAGTAATAGGTATCCTAGCGGCATCATATATATAGTTTACGACCTATTCTCATGCCTGCCAAGTTTTTTGAGTATAATATCATTAAAATCAATCGAGCCGTTTCGGAGGAGTTTGACCACGAACATCGTGACATGAGAATTTTATATATAAGATATATTAGATAGATAGATATGAGACTCAGGATTGCAGTTCCTGTTTTCAGATTGTCAGTATGAATTCGAAATTCTAATTGAATTCCTAGATTTCCTAGGAACTTGAAGATACCAAAAACAAGATTCCTGCACACATTGCTGCATTCACATACAGACTTCAGATTCCTTAACCTATGATACACTTGAGTTTCGAATCAAAATCCCAGATACAGAATTTAAATTTCATAGTCTGAATCCCGGAAATTGATTGTTAGTTTACGGTTCTAAACTCAAATCCCTGATTCTCAATGTGGTTTCCGAAATATGATTCCTTCTTAAGATTTACAGTTCAGATTTTTATACAATTCGAGTTGGCAGAGATTTGACTGGTTCGAGATTCAGATTACTGATTTTCATGTTTTAAATTCAATCACTCAAAAATCAGAGCTGAAAATATCTGAGATTTATTATTATTAATTTTGATGAGGCTCTAGAAAGGAATCACTGGATCATTTTTTGAGTTCCTGCTTCTGTCTCAGATTTCAGTATAATTTCCATATTTCAGATACAAGATATAGAGCTCGAATCCAGATTGTTATTTCTTATTGAAACGAAAGACATAGTTCTACGTCAAAATTTCTTTGTTTTTAATTTCCCATGATTTCTTCATTCTGATGATTAATTCTGCATTTTAGATTCCTATTCCTGTTCCATTGCAGTACCGCCAAAAAACCGTTTAAGCAGCATTGAAACCACTCCCGTCATGTTTTTACCTGAAATATTCAAGGTCCTTACGATAATCGTACGATAAACTAACGATTGAACGATCTTTTTCATTTTGAGGCAAACAATTACTAAGAAAAAAAGACGAATAAATAAGATTAAACGATGATGCTGTTTGCCATGTTATTTGGCATGAAGTTCTCAACCAAGTATCGTTGAAATGACGTAGGGGTAGTGGGGGCAAATTGGTCATGGGGGGCAAAGTGGTCATCTGCTTGTTTGATAGTATTACTATTGACTATTGACACCGTATTGAAAGGCACCTTATGTTTGAAGAATTTAATGAATTTTGAGTCACTATATACTTCAGTAGAGCTGTCGCAAGTCGAAATATAAATAAAAACAGAAATTGATCTCTCGATAGCCATTTGGCCGTAGTTCTGTGTGTATGGTATCTAAGGGATTTCTCGTGAAATTTAGTTTATTCAATCTGATATGTTGGACAAATCAGTAGTTTGGACGACTGTTACATGTACCTACTATATCGAATATGATTTGAACAAATTAGAACGAAAAAACACTTAAATCTATCCCATTTAGCTTGATATGTGCGAGTGACCACTTTGTCCCTCCTAGGTGACCACTTTACCTCCAAGCGAAAAAAATCTTCTATTTTTCACCTTTTTTTTTCAATGATGAAAAATGTACTATTTTTAATTTTTATAGTAAAAGCCGTATGCTATCTTGAACTACAATGAGTTGAACTAAAATAAAAACTGGACATATTCCTTAGGGTGACCACTTTGCCCCCACTTCCCCTAATGTTGTGTTGAGAAGACGGTTTTCATTTTTGAAGCTAGAAAGGAAACGTTTAGTTCATATATGAAGTCAATAAATTATTATCATATCGATAACAATTTGTTGAAAACTTTTAACATTGCTCAAGAAACTACACAGAGCAAAAGTACTAGACACAAATACAAACACTCGAAGAAAATTGAAACGCGATATATGATTAGAGCTAGAAAGCAAACTAACGTTAGATTGACATAAATTCCATTCGTTAGTTGCATGTTCAACTGGAGGAAATGGTGTTTACAACCTTAAACGACGATTATGGTTTCCATTGAAATATATGCAGTTCATATTATTTATTTTTCTTCCCTCATTTTTTTTCGTGTTGCTGCTGCCATTGCTATTGCTTGCTTCAATGAACTCTTTTTGCGTCCCCGTCTTATTCGTCTTCGTCTTTCGACGTTCAATAGTCTATCCTGTTTCCTCACTCTTTTTTTTCCGTCGTTGTTGTTGTTGTTGTGGCATCACATCTCCGACATGGTATTTATTTTCATTACAGTTTTGGAGTCACGATTTTACAATTAGCATATTTATCAGGAAAATAATTGATTTATCTCCCCCTCACCCTCTGATTCCTGTGTGTGTTTGAGAGGAGCTTTTTTGAGTTTGCTTTCTCCAACGAAAACCCACACGCGAGATCGCTTGCTGCTTCTAAGACCTAAATTCACATGGTGCTAAAGTGCATTATTACGCTGCTCTCGTATATGGCTAGCTAGCAGCTTTCTTTTTATGGGAAAGCTTTTTATGCTAAACAAAACGATAAAACAACAACAACAACAACAACTGAGAAACGCCGTATACGTAACCTGTTTAACTGCATTCTTCTGGAGAAATAAAGAAGAATGATAACCGTAATGGTTAGATGTGCTTTTGTCTTTTTTTTTCGCTGAAATGGATATGTTGACTAGAATCATTGAAATGGCTGGATTTTCGCTGGATTTCAAACGAAATAATCAACTGTTCCGTGATGTTGGTCCCAAAGTGTCTAGCTTGCTTGAATTGAAGAAATTGTTGACCTCGTTAAAAAATCAATCGCTTTCTGTTTTGAAATCATCATAATAGTACCAGCTATGATTTCCTCCGAGACTGATTCGAAGACGAATTTATTTTTCTTGTAACGTCAATCCATGGATAATAATTATCTATTCAGAAACTATTTTTTCGTTTATTTTGATTGAAAATTCGTATTCGAAATGCACAGTTGTTATTTAGGTTTTTGTCAAACAGCTCGTTTCTGGCTTGCATTGGTTCGTGGGAGCTGTCTTGGGGGCTATGGGATGAGCGTTCCACTCGCCAAGAAAAGCTTGTCGGAAAAAGTTGGAGGGTTGTGTCAAAGACATGATCATTAGGGTGGCAGCGAAAATGGTCATGTCAAATTTCAAAAACCGACCATGTACATTTTGTTTATTGGCCCCAAAAAAATGATCTGTACAAAGTTTAAGCTCGATTGGACATGATTTAGGGTTGCCTCAAAGCGCTCAAAGTTTTGATTTTTGATCCTCGAAAATCTTCAAAGGGGGGAGTAAAGGAAATTTGGAAAATCGAAATTTTTTGTTCAATGCTAAATGACTTAAAAAGGCATAAAACGTCGAGATCTGATGTTATCACAAAAACAATTTTTTTTCAAGGATCAAAAAATAAAAACTTTGATCGCGTTGTGGCACCCCTAAATCATGTCCGACCGAGCTGAAACTTTGCATAGATCACTTTTTTGAGCCAATAAACAAAATGTGCATGGTTGGTTTTTGAAATTCGATGATGAAATTTTTCCCATACATCCATTACCACCCTAATGATCATATACCTGATATAGGATTACTCTAAGCTTAGTTACATGTTGATTTTGAATATATTTGATAGATAGAAAAGTTGAAAACATGTTGTGATTCTGAAAAGAATAGTTTTTTCAATGTGTGTTTCTTTTTTTTATCTGTATTATAGTGACTTTCAACTCATTTGGCTGGTTCGTCACTTTTTACTTCCTTTTTTGGAAGAATGTCGGGAGTGAGAATTGAACTCGTGACCTTTAGCGTGAGAGGCATGGATGTTACCACTACGCCAGATCGCCTCCCAATGTGTGTTTCTGTCGTACATTATTTGATGAGTGTTTCCATTTAATCTCTATCTGCATCCTTGAGACGCGTCCACATTACGCCAATCGGCCTTGGCCGCCCGGTAAAGCCGGCTAAATGTGGACGTACCGCCCGGGCTTGCCGACGTGCCGAAAACCGACTCGAATCAAACCGAACCCAACCGAAACCGAAACAAGTCGGTCCGGTTCGAGAAAGTCGAACCAAAACAAAACGACGTAAATTAGCGTTGACGACATAGTGCTTCGTGTGTTCGTGACGGCTTCGTGCATCCGATGGGACTTCGGCTTCGTGCACCCGATGGGGCGTCCACATTACATAACGAACCGAATTTGCCGCCTGGTACAGGCCGATCGGCATCATTCGGCATAATGTGGACGCGCCTTTACAGTGGCCAAAACACACCGATTTTGACGTGACTCTACGACGTTTTTTGACGTAGTACTACGTCTAACTGGAAGATATGGGGGTAAAATGAAAATCTAAATACTGAACGTGTAGGAAATCATGAAAGATTTCGAACGCTTTGAACTCGACCATTTTCTATTAGATCGCAGAGAGGTTAGCAGCAATTGATTGGAAGTGTTCGAACGCATTTATCACAAAAAAGAGAACTACATTTCTCTGAGATAGACAACTAAATAATTGTAAAATATCAAGCATCAAGTTTTGGTTGTCCCAAATTGTGCTCGTTAACTCAACGTGCTCCCTTGGCCGAGTGGTTAGCGTCATAACTAACATGCCGGGTGTTCGGGTTCGATTCCCGTTCTGGTCGGGGGAATTTTTCGTCAAAGAAATTTCCTCCGACTTGCAC
The DNA here is from genome assembly GCF_029784135.1 of Toxorhynchites rutilus septentrionalis. NCBI lineage: Eukaryota > Metazoa > Arthropoda > Insecta > Diptera > Culicidae > Toxorhynchites > Toxorhynchites rutilus. Next base: position 114,550,207 of record NC_073744.1, read on the forward strand.
TGTGATCACGCGTATTCTAGAGCTTGCCACTCAGAATGCATTCAAGGCGTGTTATTTGGCATAGAAATCTCAACTAAGTACAAATAAAAATGACGCAAGTAATACTACGTTGAGACGGCGAAGTTCCTCTAGGAACGTTAGTGCCATTGAAGAAGAAGTAGAACTCAACGACCAGCTATACGAAATCAACAAGTGATTTTTCGGACTCGATAATGAAATATGTGATGTTTGAATAAAATTAGATTTGCGTTGTTGAGAAATAAATTATCTTCCTATTAAAAACAACATTTTGAATGCGCCGTTATAAATCTCACACAAAAACGTCACTGCAATTTGACGTCACTTTTAACGCGGAAACAATGCGCGAAAATTTAATAATCAAACGGAAAATCACCAATAAGCTTAAAACCACCTCTAAATTCACACAAGCTTTCTTCCAACAATGAATTTAAAAAATCAATTTGAATTTTATCATTTTGCGTAGCACTTTTATATCACTGCATCGAGCATTATGAATTGACTCTTAAGTGATTATTTTGATAACTCTAAAAAAGGCCGTGACGAGCAAAGTTACATCGCTGTGTATGTTGGATCGATAACACGAGAACGGTTCCTGCTTGGTGAACGGAGGAATGAAACAAGTTGTGTTTGCGCAGATAAATTGAAACTTTTTGCTGCTACTGCTGTCGCTGATGTTATTTCTGTTTTGCTATCGGTCCTTTTGATGTGAAGTGCTTCCCGATTAAAAAACGGATGATTGATTTGGAGCACCGTACTGAAATTTTAGCCAAATTGACTAGCAACCACACAAGAGCGGGGCTTGCGATGTAATGTTTCGTTTCTTTTTTTTTTGGTCCTATTTCGCTTTTAAGAATGATATGCACGATGGATAGCTACTATTGTTTTCGCAGTGGTATTGATGTATTCGAAATTGTATTTCGTTGTTACTTTAGTTGTCCCCATCTAGAAACAGACAGAGTAATGCACGCTCAAAACTAGACAAACTTTCGTGACCAATTTTTGTTTTTTTTAATATATTATATCATATTGGACAAACTCTATAATCAGTCGAATTCTGAAGAGTATTGGAGTACCTAACCTTGACTCCAGGGAAGGATACTATGAATGATGTGTCTGAACAAGGAGGCGCGAACGAGTATGAGTGCCTTATCTCTCCACCGCTTCCATAAAAATCGTGGTCCTTTTCAGGGCCACTGAAACTTAATTCACAAAACAATTCTGATTACGTAGAAATGTTCTCTAATAATGAACACTCGTAAGTGTTCAAGTAATTGTTGAATAATATTATTTTTTCACTGAACT